>NW_028073027.1:9489883-9774619 GCF_014824575.4 Sturnira hondurensis
TATCCTAAGAACCCTAAAACACCAATCCCAAAGAACCTATGCACCCCAATGTTCATAGCAGCACAATTTACAATAGCCAAGAGTTGGAAGCAACCTAGGTGCCCGTCAGTAAATGAATGGATCAAAAAACTATGGTACATATACACAATGGAATTTTATGCTGCAGAAAGAAAGAAGGAGCTCCTACCTTTTGCAACAACATGGATGGAACTGGAAAGCATTATGCTGAGTGAAATAAGGCAGGTGTTGAAGGACAAATACCATATGATCTTACTTTTAACAGGAAGCTAAACAACAAAGCAAACAAGCAAGCAAAATATAACCAAAGACACTGAAATAGAGAACAGGCTGACAGTGACCGGAGGAGAGAGGGGAGGGAATTTCAGGGGAAATAAGGGAGGGATTTAGAGGAACCTATATAAAGGATACATGGTCAACAACTGAGAAGGGTGGAAATGGGAGGGAGGGGGGAGGATGGGGGGGTGGGATAGGATGGGAGTAATAGACAGAAAACTGTACTTGAAAAATAATTAAATAAAAAAATTGGAAAAAAAAAAGAAAATGAAAGGCTCAAATAAACAGTCTAACTCCACATTTAAAGGAACTGCAGAAAGAACAACAAACAAAGCCCAAAGTGAGTAGAAGAATGAAAATAATAAACACCAAAGCAGAAATAAACAAAATGGAGTTTAAAAAAACACAGGAGATAAATGAAACCAAAAGCTGTTTCCTGGAAAAAATAAAGAAGATTGACAGAAAACAGGATTACGAAGGAAAAAGGAGAAAAGAGCCAAATAAATAAAATCAGAAATGAAAGAGAAGAAGTAACAACTGTCACCATTGAAACACAAAGGACTGTAAGAAAATATCGCAACAACATGACAACAAAGAGTGCCTGATTTTAAGTTGTTAATATTCAAATGTGTTTTTTATGCAGCAAAAGTTTATTGATACAACCACCCTAGCCTCTATCCCAACTATTACAGGAAAATGGTGCCAGGAAATAGGCTAGAGACATAAACACTATCTACATCCCTAGCAGGTAACTGGGATAAGGATAGAGCAGGCTAGAAAACTAGTATGTGTGTTATGCCATGGCAAAAAGTAAAATTGACATGTAAAATACCTTGGCAGTTAAACTACATACCAGCATAGCCTATAATTTTTGCATAATTTTGCAAAATTGATTGGTTTTGTATATGTGTTTCAGTAATATGTTCCAAAACATATTATAATAAAATCAGGAAGGTACTGTGTAAACCCTTCACTAAAGGAGAAGATTTCTAACAACCCCATTCTCTATTCCTATCCAATAAATCTCTACATTCAACATCTTATTGGTAATAATACAGAATAATTTTGACTATAGCATAGTAAAAACAAAGTAGAATTAAGCTTTATTGGAGGGAAAAAAGTATCTTTTTGTACTGAAATGTATATTTTGTTTGATATATATCTTTGTCCAAACCAATCTACAAGATCCCCTCCAATGATCCTTTCCTTCTAGTTCTCATGAAGTTCTGTGACCCCTTCTCACACTGAATAGGACCAACTTGTATGATGGGTAGAACTGTATGAAATTAACAGTATATAATTTCTGATACTGAATAATAAAAGGGATGATCACTTCTGCTTCTGTCTTTTGTACCTCTCACCTTTAGGGAAGCCAGCCACCATGACCTGAGAATGATCAAGTGGTCTAAAGAGAACCACAGGGCATCAGGTGGTATCCTGGGTCCTCTCGCCTATAACCAGCTGGACACGAGAGTGAATGACTTGGAAAGTGGATCTCCCAGGCCTTGACAAGCCTTAGATGCCTGCAGCTGGGCTGACATTCTGACTGAAACCCCACAAGAGACCCCACAGAAGAACCGCTTAGCCAAGCAGCTGCCAAATTCCTAATGCGCCCAAACTGTGAGAAATAAGAAAATATTCCTTGTTATTTCAACTGTATGTTAAGGCAATTGTTATTGTAGTAATAGATAACAAAATCAAACTATACACAAACATTGTATTTTTTTAATATTTTATTTATTTATCTTTAGAGGGGAAGGGAAGGAGAGAGGAAGAGAAACATCACTGTATGGTCGCTCCTCGTGCATCCCCTGCTGGGAACTGGCCCCTGCTGGGAACTGGCCTGCAACCCAGGCATGTGCCCTGACTGGGAATCGAACCGCGATTGTCTGGTTCGCAGGCCCGCGCTCAATCCACTGAGCTACACCAGCCGGGTCCCAACGTTGTATGTTTTTAACTTTACTTGAAGGCTGAATTATCATTTACTGACTTTGTGACCTTGCTTATTTTCATATGTTCATTCCTCTAATCTGAAAAATGTAATAATCATAGCACTGATATGATTGAGGTATGTGGAATTTAAATTCAATAACATACAAAAAGTGATTAGAGGACATTTAGCACATAGTAAACACCTAACCTCTACCAAAACTCATTTTTGTGAAAGGGTTGATTGTTAAAGATTGAATATACAACCTATCACGTTTGATTTTAAACACTGTAGCCCTGGCTGGTGTAGCTCAGTGGATTGAGCGCGGGCCTGCGAACCACACAATTGCGGTTCGATTCCCAGTCGGGGCACATGCCTGGGTTGCAGGCCAGTTCCCAGCAGGGGACTCATGAGAGGCAACCATACATTGAGACTTCTCTCCTTCCCTTCTCCTCTAAAGATAAATAAATAAAATCTTAAAAAAATAATAAATAAAAAAATAAACACTGCAGGATTTGTTTTCAAAATGTTATTACTGAATATAACTCTTACTTTCTATTTTTTCTCATGGAATATTTCTGAAAGTTTCTTTCATTTCTATGTTTTTGTTATTTCACAAAATCATAATGAATTGGTATTCCTCCTATAAACAACCCAAGCTTTGTATACATGGGCGGTGATAGTTTCTAATAAACGAAGTAATTATCCTAAAACATTGTGCGGAAGATATGTGTCACTTCCAGGTCTGGATCCAGAGTGGAGGCTTCTATTTATATTAAGTATGCATGGCTCCAATTTCACACTCATGCCCTTTATCTGAACTTCACACTTTTGGGGAGATGTATCAAATGGTAATTCTTGCCTTTTTTGATATTACTGCATCAAATAACTTATTTCCTTTGGTGCTATTCATTTTACTCTCATAAATAAAACATTTTTTCACCTATTATATTTTTTATTGCTACTGACAGCAAATCCTAGGACTACAATAGCACCAGGATTTTATTTCTTTAGTGTGGTCATTTTATTGTTCCTTTAAGCTACCGTATGTTAGAAATACTTACACATTATACCCCAGGAAGATCAGAAGTCTTCACTCTGTGCTACTTGTGTCTGCTTTCCAACTCCCCAAATGTCTAACTCTTTTCTAAATAACACTTCCTTCTCAAGGAGAGCTATTTTTTATACATATGATAAAAAAGATGATCCTAAAGAATTACAAAAATAAAATTCACTAGCTTGATTCTGATTTGCATTTTCGAAAGCTATTACTTCAGTAACTGGGGTTATTCATTGAGTCATCCATAAGAAAAACAAAATAAAATGATTACTTAAGGTATTTATTGATGTAATAATTTAATAGAGAAGCTGATTTCTAAATTAAGATATTTTATAAAAGTTCAACATAAATTATTGACAGTTTTCAATTTTGGAAAAAAATGACAGTGGGACCATTAACTATATGCATTACGTTGATAACGTAAACTAAGGAGAACTTTGGACTATGTAATACGGGGGCATAGGAAAGGCCACGCTGTTATCACCAGGTTGGCTCTGGACAACAGGAAGAACACACTTTTGCTGAGCTTTCTGTGCAGAATATTAAACCACACATACAGGATTCCAGCTTCTTATTCTGAAAATGGAGTGAAACCTCGTAAGAGGGGGAAAAAAAACAACCATTTCGGCAATGTTTTAAAACTGTTACTGCCAAAGTAAGTAAATTTGCAAAAAATAGTATTACATTTTTGTGCCATTCGTTTGGACTGACTTACCTCAGGCTGACTATGGACCATGAAGATCTAGATGAAGTGGCCATTGTCAGACTGTTTTACTTTAACACTCGAAAGCAAGAACAAGAAAAAAAGCTCTGCTCTTCCCCTTCCCCATTCCTACCTCTGCTTGATAAAGACAGAGCCTGTGGACGCGGAAACGAACCCATTTATATCACCCAGGTACTTGACGGGAGGAACATTACACAGTCATATAATTCAATGTGAACATATACGAGTACACACACACACTCCTACTAGGCTACTTCCCATTCTGCAACTCTACAGACTCTGCAGAGCCTCCAGAGGGGTTGTATGTTTTCTGTAGATAAGCAGCAGTTTACATTTCTCCCTAAATAGTCTGAGGAAAAATTTTAAAGATTTCATTTATTTATTTTTAGAGAAAGAGAGGGAGAGAAACATCAATGTGTGGTTGCCTCTCACATGTACCTAACTGGGGACCTGGCCACCAACCCAGGTATGCGCACTGTCTGGGAATTGAACTGGCGACCCTTTGGTGCACAGGCTGGCACTCAATCCACTGAGCCACACCAGCCAGGGCTGAGAAAAATTTTTTAGTTGTTTTTTTTAATAAATCAGAGGATATGACTTTTAAGTATAAATTGGTGTGAAAGCTTTTTAAGCATGTATAGTCTGGAACAATATTTACCAGTGTTTTCTTCTAATTGTGTTTGAATATTTTTTTATACTTTTGTTAGCTAAAATGTCAGGGCACAGGTACACCTTAGGCCCAAGGTGGAAATAGGAAATACATTTTGTGTGTATGGTAAGTACTTAATTATAAATGTTAATTAAGCAGGATCAAACAAAATGATTTAAGCCAATGAAGTGAAGACAGAAAAGAGGAAGTGGGGTAGGGAGAGAGGCCAAAAGACAAGACAGAAAGAAGGAAAGAAATCACTGGGCACTTAATTTTCCCTCAAAAATACCAATGTACACTAAGGGAAGTACCTCAGGGTATTTTCTGCTTTCTGCCTGAGTAAGAAGAAGAACAGCTATAACCACTGAGTCTAGAAACTCTCCGTTAAGGACTGGAAGGGAACGAGCATGAAGAGGATTTGCAATCAGGCACGCTTGCTTTAGTCATATCTGTTATCATCTCTGCAATCTCACCTTTGTTCAATAAATGCTAGAACATAACATTTTTCATAAAGCAAAATGTATTTGTTGTATGTTTTTTCTAATATTTCACACTGTGTCATAGTTTAAAGGGGGGAAAGTCGAAGACTTGCTTTTCAGCCTATGTCATTGATGTTTACAGATGCTGAAAGAGAAGGACCAGACCCATCACAGATTTTTGACCATGAAAGAGGAATGAATCTACCCCACAGAAAATGGACAAATTATGTACAGATACAAGTGACAAGCATGAATTGATGCTGTATTTTATCTATAGAATTGTAACTAAGCCTTAGAAATAGATGACTCTACAATAATAGGTGGACTTGTTTTAAAACTTGTATCCACCACCGTGAGCTTGATAGCTTATCAGTATGTAAATGTTATCCTATAAGTGACGTTAATAAATATGGCTATTTTAATGATGTATAAAATGTATTATCAGATTCTTTTAAATAAATTGTAATTGCTTAGTTACAATTAATGTTCAATATAATATTAGTTTTAGGCATACAACCCAGTTATTACACAGTAATATAACTCATGAAGTACTCACACCGATCTACTGGGAGAATGATTTGCAGCCCCTATAAAGAATCTGCTATACAGGGCGTGACTTCATGAAGCAGAAGTGGCTTCAGGGGACCTCTGGAACCTGTGTCTGCCCCTTGAGTGTATCACTCATAGAGGTAGTTTAGCATAGTATAAAGCTTCCCACAGTGTATGCAAACCTTGGAGCCTCCCAAAAGATATGGGCCAAGTTCAGCTGCCACCTGCGCCCTGCCCAGGGCCACTGGGCATACGCTACAAAGTGATCTGCAAATGGCTACTACCTGTGCTGAGATTTGAAGTTACTAGGAGATGCCCAGCTGCAAACCAAAGCCAGCGGTGGCCAGTGCCAGTCCTGGGGCCACTTAGCAAACGGTACATTGCACACCAAGGCCAGAGGCTGCTTTTACACAAGCAGTTTCAAATGACTTTCAACACTTTATTACCATAAAGGTTTCTAAGGCACTGACGGCTTCTTAGGAATAAATAAACAATATATTTTTGTTCAAAGTGATTAACATAAATATATAATGCAACTCTCATATCCATATTTCTTATTTTAAGTAACATAAATATCCTTTACATCACTCTCATCTTTCCACTTTTCTTTTTTCAAACTTTTATCTTCATTGTCGCCATATACACCTGCTTTTGATATGATGCTGATGTGGAAAGTTTCTTCCCAAAATAGAGAAAATGTGAAAACACTTCTATTTAGCCATTTCACATATCTATCCTAATTTACCTACTGCATTTTGGATCTTCCACTGAATAAATATTTAATTTCAGTAAATTACCATTTTTTCCTAATTCCAGTTTCCTTAAGATTAATTAGAAGCAATTGGTGGGATGAATTAAAATATTCTTCTTGGAACAGAAATAGAAAAACTGTTTGAAATTCAAATCAAATCTAGGATTTTGTTCATAGTAAGGCACCAATATTTGGCAGCTGATCTTTGATTGATTTACTGTAATCATTAACATTAAGAGTGATTGGGTGATGTGTATATGGAAATTCTCTGTATTATCCAAAAGGAAAAAACATTTAAAAAATGTGTGTGTGAGAAACACAAGGGCTCTTATTAGGGGAAAAAAAAAGAACTCCTAGATCAACCTACAAGCATGATTGATCATTACGAATTGCTGTCAAAGATCTTTATCACCAATTTCCACCAATTTATCACAAACTGGCTCAATAATAACTAATAAACCTTAGAATTGGGGGGGAATTGGTCTATTAAAGTAAAAACAGGTATAAGGACTGTAAAGAGCAATTTATCTATCACTTATAAAACAAATAATGTTCTGATACTGACCCAGATGTGATAGTTTGGGTACTTATTCTACAGCAAAATTTTAATGTATAAGGAGAAACATCTTATAATGGTGATTTGCCGCACAGCTTTTAATTATAAATATATAAAGTCCATCAATAAGGAAGGTGACAAATGAAATATAACATGTCAAATATCAAATGAATTTTAAAATTTCCCGGTGTGGGGATATACTACTTAACAGCTTCCAACATACCTTTTTTGGAAATTGATCAGAAAGATCATTTTTGGAAGCCAGGTATAACTCATTTTATAATTGTTTCAAAATATGCTCTCATAATCTAAAAGAATCTGATTAATATTATATAAATTAATATATAAATAATTATCAAAAAGTCCTAAGCATAATATCCAGTACCTAATTTATCACAATGTATTGCTCACCTTTTATTGTGAGTTAGGCATGTTTGTGAATACAAAGCAAATCCAAAGATTGTAGGAAATTAGTTTTTAATCTATTAGCTAAAGTCATCATCTTGAAGGAGACTCCCATTATTGACATACTTAAAGATACATTTTCTATGTAAGATTTACAAAACAAATATGTACATTTTTATTGTGAAACAATTACTTGGCAGCAAAGCCTTGATAGTTCAAATCTTCATTTTAGTAAGGGTTTGTGTGGAAGAGACTGCCCCACACAAAGGAAAATATTTTACATATGGTGACAGAAATATCATTCACTGTGAAACTTTTTGAATAATTTTTTGCATACAATTATATTTGCATACATGAATACTATATAAAAGAACTATTCTAAACATTCCTTATTTTTTAAATAAATAAAATGAATGAATGAATTATATCAATCAGATGTTAATTTTTTGTTTGGAAACTTTAAGTGTTTTACTCATATTTTATCTGAGATGTCCTAAATTAAATTATAGCAGGCCAGAGAGTGGAAGGAGGAGACAAGAAGAGCATAATCAGCTAACAGTTGCAGAGCAAGAAAAACAACAAAAGACTGCTTAGGTCTTTGAATGTAGGATGGAACTCAGAATCCACTTCCAGGTGGCTATTTCCACCAGCATCTAAAAGAGAGATTAACCAGGTGTTGTCAGACCACTGGAGCCGCCGCTTCTTGTTTACACGTGAATTTTATCATCTGTTGCCCCAGGCTAATCCACAGAAGTGGACACATTTTCCTATGGACTCCACACCTATCCTCAAACAATCCCTCCTCTGAACTTTTCCACCCCATTTATCTGTAGCCAATGTAAATTCTTCCCAAACAAGCTGGTATTTTTCTCCCATCCAATAATGTAAAAACACTCACCAACTCCCAACTCGGAGACAATGGACCTGCTTGCTTTTTCCACCTGATTGTGCGGAAGGTGGTTCAGAGTCCACCCCCCCCCAAAAAAACTGTCTTTGTTTGTGTTTACTAGTAGTGTCCTAACAAACCCCTTCTTTTAAAAAGTCATTCAGCCACCGAACTTAAAATTTTGTTTAACAGTATATTCTCAGGCTTTTCAAAGGCAACCATATTTTTTTTGAATTCCTTGACTTCTGTTTCTTCTTTTAAAATTTATTTAATTATTTTTCAAGTACAGTTTTCTGTCTATTACTCCCATCCCAACCATATTTTTTTAATCTTTTTGTTCAAAATGAACTAAGTGTTATTCCCACATTGCCCTTTCCCCAAACATTTGTTATTAACCCTTGTTTGTACAACTCTCCTGATAATTATTTGTCTTTAAACCCACACTTTCCCTTGCTTGAACTTCAAGAAAACAAACACAAATTCTTGACATTGAATTCCTTTTATCATTCCTTTGACCCTCAAAATATTTGTATGCTACTTTAGATGTTTTAGATGTTGTATGCTAGATTTAACTTTATGTTTCAAATTTTAAAAAAGCATTAAAGCAAATTTCTGTGACTATCTTTAAACCAGTGTAATCTCTCTTGAGGCCTAACAAAGATTATATTAGTGATTTTTAAGAATTTACTGGAAAAATTAATAGAGTCTTAAATTAAATATGAAGCTTTTAAGAATTCATTGTTTTCTTCCTTGAGTAGGAGATAGTGCAGGAGGCAACCTGCAAGAAGGCTGTCTGACCAGATCCTGCTGCAAGCCAGAATAGCAGAACACCATTTCCCTCCCCTACCAGTTACAACACAGTGTTAGCAGATGCAGTCAGGCTAGGAGAAAATCTGTGAAATTGTTCTCGTGCGGTAGCTCTTGAGATGGCCCTTTTGGTGACTTATACTCTGTGCAATGGTAAAAAACGCACCCCTGATAGAGATTTAAAATGCTAACGACACATGTATTTCATGCTGGAGCAAGTAGCCACCTCACCCAAAGAGAGACCTGGAAGGTCAGCCACAAAACAGGACTCACAGGACACTGTGTAAACGCAGCCTCAGCAGAGGCTAGGGAGCCATATCCATTTTCAGTGTGTGCTGCTTTGATGCATCCAGTTTTGATCTCTTCCTTCTGAAGTTTAACAAACATTTTCTGTTCTAATGCTTGTCCCCTTCCCTGATTTCTGTCTGGGGAAAGCTGAGAACCTATCCTTTAGTCTATGACAGTATTGCTTCCCTTGACTTCTTTCCAGCTATCGGGTTATATACCTAGTTTCAAGGCAGGAGTTACTGTGGGCTTTTTATGGTACCTTAGCTTGAATTGCTGATTAACTGTTCAGAGGGTACTTGCAAACTGCCTTCGAATCTCTCTAAACCACTTGTCAGCAATTTCCCACAGGCTTGTGGGCTCTACAAATTTATAATGCTGTGTCATTTACACATTTTATTTCCTTCTAGGAATTTCAAATTTTCTGTAAGTTGCTAGCATTATGCGTCCCCTTGCTCTTGTATTATGAGCCACATAAAGAGATGTGATCAGTAGTGTTTTAATCTATTAATCATTGATCACACAGCTGAAACCGAGCATCTTCTCTCTCATTCCAAGTTCTAATTTATTTAGTTACTCCTAGGTTGAAGAACTCTTTAAATTGCTCTAATCACTCCCCATTTGGATAGTATATGGGAGAAAAATATTTTATTCTGCTCTTAGATTTTCCAGCTGGTCTAATAGTTAAATTAACCCAAGAGAGAGTAACAGGAGAAAAAACAAATTTAAGTAGATGTGTACGGGGGCCCATAAGAATGTCTGACTGGGGAAGGGCCTCTCAGACCACTGAAGCTTGTACTCCAGCCTGAGATGAGAAATCTGATGAAAACCTGAGACTTCAATGGAGCAGAGGGTGATTGGGAAGAAAATGAGAAAAGCACATATTTGGTAATTACATGATTTTCCTGTCATACCAATTGGTCCTCCAGATAAAAATTTTCTCTGGTAATAGCCCTCTTTCTTGGCCTGGCCCTCTATCTAAATTGTTTTAGGCAGTTAAGGGAAAGCTTAAAGGTTTTCTTAAACCTTCCAAGTCTTGATTGCATTCAGCTTGAGTTCATGTGCCAAACTGTCACATTTGGGGGAGGCCCATTCTGAAACCCTTCACTAACCCATTTTTAGTTTTATAGAAGTAAACTCTGATTGTACAGGTATCACCAAGTTTTAGAAAATTTGCCTCATGCTACTTCACTTTTACAAACAATTTACATTTGTAACAGTTTTTTGGCTAATGATTTTTAAAAAAATTACTTGTGTTATAAATAAAAGTGAAAATCAAAAAGAGCATTCAGCATTTGCTTTGCTGAATATAAGGGGAGTGTGCAGGCAGCAGTGAGAGTGGCATCGCCAAAGGCCCCCCAGAGAAACACACTCAGCATTTCGGCATCAAGCCACCACTTCCTTTGTCTGTGAGCATCTTCTCTGTGTTGTGTGCATCCATTAGCAAGATGTGTCCTCAGGTAATTGCTTCTTCACTTCATGGCATTTCAGCTTAGGGAAGATTTCATAAAAATGTTCTACTTCTGGATCGCAAAAAAAACCTTGTATATCACAAAGCAAAATACTGAAGGTTAGTTCTGATCTGTTTCTTATATTTTTAGTCCTGAAATAGCATAGAATCAGAGCTAATTTTCAAGCCATTTTTATTTTCACAGGAACAATATTTAATATTCCTGATATCTATGTCAAAGTGCTTGTACATTTTTTCATATAGTTTCCTTATTGTAAATCTTCTCTGGGATGTGCTGATTTTTTTACTTTAAAAATTGCATATATTGTTTTTCTTTGTCTTCCATTTAGCAGATGACTTTTAAGGAGCCAAGTAAACTCTTCATATGATTATATACTGTAGAGGAAGTCACTGATATTAAAGATGGCACACTGAAGTATGTTTACACTGTCACAGATGTTATGAAAATTAAAACAGATCATCTAATACTTCATTATATACTTTTGTTGGTGAGAAAAATGAGTTTCTAGAAACTTAGTCATCCTTCTGTTCCTGGTACAGAAGAGACACACAGAAATGACGATTTCCTTTACAAATGTAACATTTGTTCACAAAATGGAAACTTTTTTGATTTCAGAGATTCTCCTGTGTCACAAGCCTGTTAAAAATAACCAACCAAAAATAACCCTTATGCAAAAGAAGTATATTTTGGGTTAGGGTATTCTGCTCCTCTTGATTGTACAAAGAAATCACCAAAAACATGAAAACTGAACTCTTTTATAGTTATATGGAGATCTTAGTTATAAATACTGTAGTCTGGAAAAAAATAATAATAACTCCATTGGTTGTATTTGTATCGCCCACAAACATGATGTAACAGAACCCCTCCGGGTCCTATTGCCCACTGTCAAAAATTCAGTGATTTCCATTGCCACAGTCTGGTGAAAAGGAAATAAACTATTTATTTAAAGTTAGATTTAGAACAAGGGTGGAATTCTGTCATTAAATCTCACTTCCCTTAGGAACAAAATAAACACCCATAAATACACACAGTCCCATCTCCCTTTGCTAAATCAGGCCCTTCTCAAAATATGCCAGCCAGTGATACCTTCTCTTAGAAAAACAGAAGTCTGAATCACGTCTCCTGGTTCTAGTTCCACACTCCTGGCTTCTCTCAGTAACCCCATGCTTGGCTAGGCAGGTCTTCAATCTCCAATACCACCAGCCATGTTTCCATGTTTTCCAGTTCTTAATCCAAAACTGGGTGGCACCTCCTCGTGGCGGGCCAATGGGGGTCCTTCTGCATTCTCTCAAACTGGGTGGTAAAGAGACTGAATGGCTGCCATGCTTGAGTTTTTGTATTCACCCCCAACTCACTATGTCTCACAGAGCCTCCTGCTTCTTGTGGGGCTTTCTGCCACTTGCCCAGGTGTGGTAAGCTTTCCCATCCCCCAAGCCAGTTTAGTGGGGGACTTCTCCATTTTGGGGGACCTCTAGCTCAACATCTCATTTCAATGAGGCCCATGTTTCTGATTATACTTTGATATCTACTCTCATTATTGATTTTTCTCTTGAAGAAGAACCAGGAATGTGACTGACTTCCCTTTGCTGACAACAGTAATGGTCATACCATTGTTTTCAACTGACACTTCTTAGTAATCAGTGCTTTATTTGGCATAAGATACATGAAAGAACATCAGAATCATTCTGAATCAGATAGAATTTAATCAATAAATGACAAAAGGGCTAAACTTTATAAAATTTAATAAAATGAGAAAATCGAAGATTGTATTAGTGCAAATTAAGAATTTCAAAGTTATGTTGTTTATTTTTTACTTAGACTATTCATAATGAATAGAATCACAGCTAAGCTCTGTTTTCATTTTTCTAAACCACAAAGTGATATAACATATACCCTGTATGCCTGGTCTCCAAAACGGGAGAGGGGAGAATTCCTTGAGAATCAAGCACAAACAACCAATATTGCGTGCTCTTAGAAGAGAACAAAAATCATTCAAGACCTGTGGACCAAATATAAATGAATCATGAGACTTTGCTAGATTTAAATAATGTTTTATTCAAGGGTCTAAAGATTTGCAAATTGAAAACATTAACAGGGTAGAGACACCTAGCATGTTCCAAAGAAGAGAGGAAAATTGAGAGTTCTAATAGTAAAAAATATATTCTTTTTTAAATATTTATTTATTTATCTTTAGAGGGGAAGGGAAGGAGAGAGGAAGAGAAACATCAATGTATGGTTGCTTCTCGTGCATCCCCTGCTGGGAACTGGCCCCTGCCGGGAACTGGCCTGCAACCCAGGCATATGCCCTGACTGGGAATCGAACCTCGATCGTGTGGTTCGCAGGCCCGTGCTCAATCCACTGAGCTACACCAGCCAGGGCCGTAAAAAATATATTCTTGAAGAGAAAAAAAGTGGTCCTGCATTCTTAGCTCCTAGATTGGTCCAAGATGTTATTTTGTACATGTCAAACTGTTTGGATAATGGATGGCAAGAATTTAGACACATAAATATTCTTTTCTAAATTTTTCAGAAATGGTTATCTATAGGACACACACACACATAAGGTCTGTGTGGAAAATCTCTGCCATTATTAATATAACAAAAATGGTTTACACAACATTGATGTAACCTGGCAGCCAAGGAGAGTGGACAGGAATTCATATGCATGAACAATGACAACTTCAACTGTACTAGTCAGTGGGGTAGGTGGTAGATGCCATTGAGTGAGCATGTATTCTGTGTGGCCATTGCATTCAAAACCACTGAGTGAATAGAGCAACGAATCTGCATAAAATTTTGCATTAAGCTTGAACATTCCTCTGTGGAAACTATTTGGATGGTTCAGAAGGCCGTAACTACAGGCAACTGGTGATTGGCAGCTTTATTAGAACAATGTACCTGCTTATGCAGAATTTTTTGGTGAATCATCGAATCGCCCAGGGGACTCAAACATGCTACAGCCAAGATTTGGTGCCCTCTGACTTCTTGGCCTTTCCCAAAACTAAAATCACCTTTGGAAGGGAAGAAATTTAAGATCATTGATGAGATACAGGAAAATATGAGGCAGCTGATGGTGACTGGGAAAACTGCGTGAGGTCCCAAGTTGCCCACTTTGAAGTAGACTGGGGTGTTGTCCTATGTACAATGTTTGTTGTATCTTGTATCTCCTTTAGTAAACGTCTCTATTTTTCATACTACATGTCTGGTTACCGTCTGGACAGACTATATGTGTGTGTGTTTATGTACAACTGAAAAGATCAAAAGTTTGAGTTCTCAGGCTAGTTAATAAAATAAAATCTGTTCCTTAAGTTTCAGCCCATTCTGATTTAGGTAATTTCGTTACCCAGGCTATGGTGACTAACTTGTTTTTCACTCTTTCAGCAGACCTATGCTATGAGAAATTTAATTTAGAAATTGAAATAGAACAAGGGTTCTGCTACCTGCTGCTTAGAAAGCTGGTACTAAAGAGAGGGGGGCTGGTGTAAAGGAAAGTGGTTTGTTCCGATGCCGGCTGTCTGGAAGATGGGGGCTTATGTCTCAGAGCCCATCTTAATAATTTTAAAGCAGGAGGAGGCTTTTATGATGATAGAGAGGGAAAGCAGAGCAAAGCAATCAGGAAGAGGGGAATGCAAAGCACCGCTTCTCCTGAAAAGAAGAAGCATGAGATAAGAACGTGACTGAGGGAGTACAAATCTGCAGCTTCTTGAGTTTCTCCTTCTGATTTCAGCTTCAAACAGGAATCTGCATCTTTACTGAGAACACCTGTGGGTCCTCATGGCTGGTGCCAAGCCGCCCTTTCTGGCCAGAAGCATATTTCTCTAAGCTGTAAGAAAGTCTAGGTAAGGAATGAAAACACAGGTCTTTATGAGACACTCTAAAGAAACTGAGGGTTGACCTCAGCCTTGAGAAAAAAAGCAGAATACACACCCCTTTATTGCTTAAGTAAGATGTTAAGTCATCGTTATGAAAGCATTCATCATAAGTATTGATGTCATGCTCAAAATTGCAGTTGATTACTCAGTTAAGTATATTTTACACAGCTGTAAAATAATTGGAAACATAATATCAACATAACAGCTGATAATTATGTAGTACAACCCATCAGTGCTCTCATGTGGCAAATAATTGTAGGTATCTGAGCAAATTAACAGAAAAACTGAGAATCCTCAAAACTGAAACTAAATAAAATATGATAGTGTGACAATTTATACATCACTACTATTTTAATGAAAGTATTTAAGATTTAGAAGCTTTTAATCAATCAAAGAAGGAGGCCATTAGGCTGAGGTGGCTCCAATGCTGTGGCAGCCTATGCTGTCAGACCAAAATCTAACCCTATGAATGTCTCGAGGTTACCTAAGTCAGCAAGATGGTTAGTACAACCAAACATAAATAGCTATCATAGATCAGATAAGTTCCTTTCTTTGTTTTTACACTTTCTCTATACAGTTTTGTGCCACATAAGAGTGTTTTGGTCAATAACAGACTACATATACAATGATAGGATATCAGATAGCCTGTGGGTATAGTAAGGTACACCATCCAGGCTGGTGCAAGTACTGATGTGTGCACAGTAATACAATTGCCTAATGATGCATTTTGCAAAACGCACCCCCCATGGTTAAGCAGCACATTACTGTGTAAGTCTTTCCTCAGGATCCTGTCAGCTGAGTGGTCCTAACCACTTCTGTTTTAGTGCCATCCCATTTGGAATGATAAATGCTGAAATGAACTCTTAAAATTTTTATCTTTTAGCCCTGTCTTTCTACATCCATGAGAAAAAAGTCACTAGTGCAACTCAGCTGAGCAAAGGGTAGATCTGATATTACTGTGCATGCGTCTGCAGAACTTGAATGGGGATTCTAAAAATCAAGGTCAGTGTTGGGAGGCCTTCTGACTTTGCTCTGAGAGCACTGGGACATTTGTAAGCTGGTGTAATCTATTCCCCAACCCCAGGATTTTGTTTAAAGATCATTCTATTATTTTAGTAGCAACGTGTAGAGTAAATTCAGAAACACAGATTGTTAAAATATCAACAAAATAGAAAACAGTACAAATTACATATATTACATTTTATTATCACACCCCATAAGAATCATGGTCAAGATTCCTATAAGAAAAGAAATAATTTCAAATGCATAGAAGGTGGATAACTGAAAAAAGTTCGACTAACAAACACATACAATATTATATATTTTTTTCAGTTACAGTTTATATTAAATATTATTCTGTAATAATTTCAGCTGTACAGCATGGTGGTTAGACAATGATGATGCACTTGAGAGCAGTCCCCAGGAAATACATTCTTTTTTTTCTCTTTCTCACTGTTTATTTTTTTATTTTTTTAATATATTTTATTGATTATACCATTACAATTGTTCTGTTCCCCCCTTCATTCCCCTCCACCCGCACACTCCCTCCCCCACCATTCTCCCCCCCTTAGTTTATAACCACCTGTCTCAAGTTCTTTAGATTCTATATTTCCCCCACTATTCTCGCCCTCCCCCCTATCTATTTTCTATCTACCGTCAGGAAATACATTCTTAAAAGTCACAGAAAGTCATAGCAAAATCTTTTAATGTCTTCCACTGGAGAGCAATCTGGCATAATTCTTAAAACAAACACATGCGATCACTATAAATACTTAATTTGGCTGTAAGAGCAAATTAAAAAGCACATAATTTACAAGTGAACTCACTATTATGATTATCTTTATACTCCATAGTCAGCATTTTATTTTAAAATCAAATTTCCAGTAAAATGTGTTTGAACTTTAGTATTTTTAAAAACAGATTGTTTTCCTGTAAACATATTTCCTTCTACCCAAGACTCACCTTATTCTCCTATCTCCTGGCTGTGTTTGGCTTACACGGGAAAATGATACACTGTGTGTCAGTTAAGTGATAAATTTCATGAATATGTCTGAAAAAATTTTAAAACCTAATACTAAAAACGTAACATTCAAAATCATCTGTTATGAAACACTATAAATATCAGGCCATGTGCTAACCATTCACCTACATCATTTCACCTACTGTATTAGCAGAATGGAATGGATGTTTTAATTTCTAAAATTAGGCATGAAACTTGGTGCCATTATTTAAAATCAACTCTATAACACTCTTGACAAATGTTAATACAACCACAAATGTTAATACAACCACAATGATATCTTCAAAACTTTTCAGTTTTCCCTGATAATTAAGACTTTATTTTTTAATCACAAGTGAAAATTTGCAAAAGCTGTATCATTTGGGTTCCTTGTCATCTATTAGTAACCATAATTACTTACATATTACTCTCATTATAGAATACTTTAAATGCCACTTGACTTAGATAGCTTCGGGAAAACGTTCATGAATAAAAGGTTAGTTTGAATACACAGTTGCTTAAAAACCAGTAATAGATATACCAGATGTGTTCTCCCGTGTGACGCTCCCCCAAAGTAGGGAGTCCACAGCACCCCGCTAACATTTTCTTGGAGCAGGCAGAGAGATATTCTAGAGCCCTGGTACTGCGATTGCTTCATTCTTGAGTTATATGTTTTTCACTCTCCTTTTACGCAAGAGTCATGAGAAGTGACTACCAGACAGTTTAATTAACAAAGACAAAATAATGTCAAAAGGTGACAGAATCTGAGCATTAGACTCCAGGAAAAAGCAAGGATAATAAAAGGCCTTTAATGGGTGTTTCGCATTTGCAGCCAACTCTTAATTACTCTGCTAATGAAAGGGAACGGGGAGGTAATAAGCATACCAGAAGTCATTCATATTTGGCTTTGAATGCCATTTCCGATAGCAAGTTAGCATTGCTAATTGCTCCATTAGGTATGACTTCAGAATTAGTTTATAAACTGTGCACACTCAATTCATAATGTCAGGAGAGGAGGCAGAGAAACATCCTGTAAGGACAAGGAGTTAATAGCCTAAACTCCAGGTTCTGCTGTGAATAATCCACGCAGGGAAAATTGTCTGAATATTATCTCTGGGTAATCCATGATGATCAATAATAGGGTATGTAGGCTTATGGAGTCATATTTTATTCACAGCATATTCTGCAAAATTATAGTTAACTTTTTCCTAAGTGTTATAGGTTTCATGCTGCTATTTTAAATAGGATCTGCTCCTTCATTATATTTGTACTTGTAACTTTTACATAGAAAACTTTTAAATACTCATATACCAATTTCACCCTTAGCCTGATTACTATTATTACACTTTATAGTTTTCCAAAAATTTTGCTCTTTTCTAAGCATAAAATCAGATCAATTATAAATAATGATCCTTGTTGTTTTCTCCCTTTTAATACTTTATTATTTCTTTCCTATAATTTCATGGCTACTACTTCCATAAAATGATGATATAATATGGATGAGAGAAGTCATATTTTTATTGCTTCAAAGTCAATGGGAATATTTGATTGTAAGACATTAATTCAAGTGGACTTTTATTAATCTGCAACCCATATAAGAAAAATACAGAAACCAAAATGGTACGGTCCACTGAATCTGCATAAAGTGAACCTGTTCACACTCAGGACACAGAACAGGAAAGAGAACATCACAAACACTCTACCAGGCCACTCTGCCCCTTCCCAGACACTGTGCGAGGGTAAGGGTCATCACTATCACAATTTATTGTCAAAGAATAAATCTACTTTCATTTTTATGTAAATGAGGCAACATATTGCTTATCATATCTAGCTTCTTTTGCCAAACATTATGTCTCCAATTTTTTTATGTTTTTGTGAATATAGTGTTAAAAATTCTCATTGTTTGTATGGCATCCCATGACGTGTAGACACTTGGTTTGTTATGCTATTATGAATAAGTCAGCTGCAAAGATTCTTATACTTTTTTCTTGGTAAATACATATTCAAGTACATGATTATATCATGTGTGAATAGTGACAGTGTTATATGGTTTTTTATTCTTTTGAATTTTTTAACATTTCCTTTTATTGAATTATTGTGCTGATTTGCAGTTCCATTACAATGTTGTACATTATTGTGTGATAGTGGGTACAGTTGAGTCACTCATGTTCTCGGGGTGGGGGGAACTTTCAGCAATTCTCCACTGTACATAATGTCTGATGAAGGGCTTTTGTAGATACTCTTGATCAGAGCAAAGAAGTTGCTTTCTATCTCTAATTTGCTAACAGTTTTATTATGAAATAATATGGAAGTTACAAGTATTTTCTGCAACTATCAAGAGAATGATATGACTTTCTCTTTGTTAATACAGTTAGTTAAACCACTCTTGCATTTCTAGACTAAACCACATTTTTTTCTTTTTATATACAGCTGAATTCAATTTGCTATTTTTTACTTAGTATTTTTGTAGCTTTGTTTATGCAAGAGAATAGTGTCATATTTCTTTCACATCCTCATCAGGTTTTGGCATTCATTTTAAGCTGACCTCCTAAAATAAGTACATTAAAAAATTTTATAAGAATTTGTTAGCGTAGTTTTATATCTTTCTTAAGTATATGAGAAAAAAATCACCCATGAGCTAATCTGGACTTCCACTTCTTATTGATGGAATTTTTAAAAAATACATTCACTTAATAGGTAAAGAATTATTTATATATCCTAAATCTTTTTATGACAAAATGGTAAATTTTATGATTAAAGAAATTGTTCTGTTCATATTAATTGTCAAATTTATTACTGCATGATATTTCATAATTTTTATACTCTTCATATTGTACTGAGGATCTGTAGTTAAGAGTTTTTAATTCTTGACTTTGACAGATTCATTTTTATTCCCTTATTGTGTTGAACAAACTTACTGAGGGTTAATCTTTTTCTATTGATTTCAAAAACAATTTGGGGCCTTGTTGATTTACTCTATTGTACAGTGTTTTCTATTAAAATGTTATCATTATTGACTTTCATCTATATCTTGAGTGAGACTATTGTGTCCTAGTTTTTGAGATCAAATATTATATTACTGATTCCTTGCCTTTCTTCACATCTAAAATAGCTATTTAAGGTACTGCATTTCTCTCTAAGCACCTCTCTATTCACTTCCCTAGGATGTGATGTGCTGCACGTCTTTCACATTTCAGACAGAAGTATTTTCTACATTCGGTCATAATGTCTTTTTGACTTGTAAATTATTTGGAAGCATATTGCTTAATTTTTAACCTTGTGAAATTAGTTAGGTATTATTTTAAAGTCAATTGTGATTACCTCATGGCACATAAAGTACATTTTTCACAGATGTTATGTGTAACATTTATACATATTTATATTCTTATATATAATATGTATCAATGTATCAAATTTTTCTTTGAATTTTTATTATTATATATATTTTCGGTGATTTATTTTCTCAGCTCTCAAGAAAGTAGTATTAAAAACTCTGTTATGTTTTTTAAATATATTTTATTCTTTATGCTATTACAATTATCCCATTTTTATCCCTTTTACTCCCCTTCAACCTGTGCCCCCCTCCGACCCGTAACCACCCCCATTAGTATATGTACATTCATGTCCATGGGTCGTACACATAAGTTCTTTGGCTTCTAGATTTTCTATACTATTCTTAACCTTCCCCCTGTCTATTTTGTACCTACCATTTTTGCTACTTATTCCCTGTACCTTTTCCCCATTGCTCCCTTCCCCTCCCTGCTAATAACCTCCATGTGATCACCATTTCTGTGGTTATGNAATATATTTTATTCTTTATGCTATTACAATTATCCCATTTTTATCCCTTTTACTCGCCTTCACCTTGTGCCCCCCTCCCACCTGTAACCACCCCCATTAGTATATGTACATTCATGTCCATGGGTAGTACACATAAGTTCTTTGGCTTCTAGATTTTCTATACTATTCTTAACCTTCCCCCTATCTATTTTGTACCTACCATTTTTGCTACTTATTCCCTGTACCTTTTCCCCATTGCTCCCTTCCCCTCCCTGCTAATAACCTCCATGTGATCACCATTTCTGTGGTTATGTTCCTGTTCTAGTTGTTTGTTTAGTTTGTTTTTGTTTTCTTAGGTTTAGTTTTTGATAGCTGTGAGTTTGTTGTCATTTTACTGTTCATATTTTTGATCTTCTTCTCTTTCTTAGATAAATCCCTTTAACATTTCATAGAATAAAGCCTTGGTGATGATGCTCTCCTTTAACTTTACATTATCTTGGAAGCACTTTATCTGCCCTTCCATTCTAAATGATAGGTTTGCTGGATAGAGTAATCTTGGCTATAGGTCTTTGGATTTCATGACTTTGAATACTTTTTTCCAGCCCCTTCTTTCCTGTAAGATTTCTTTTGAGAAATTAGCTGACAGTCTTAGGGGAACTACTTTATAGGTATCTCTTTCCTTTTCTTTTGCTGTTTTTAAGATTCTCTCCTTATCTTTAATCTTGGGTAATGTAATTATGATGTGCCTTGGTGTGTTCTTCTTTGGATCTAATTTCTTTGGGACTCTCTGAGCTCCCTGGACTTCTTAGAAGTCTATTTCTTTTGCCAGATTAGAGAAGTTCTCTTTCATTATTTTTTTCAAATAAATTTTCAATTTCTTGCTCTTCCTCTTCTCCTTCTGTTACCCATATGATTCAGATGTTGGGATGTTTAAAGTTGTTCTGGAGGTTTCTAAGCCTCTCTTTATTTTGGGGGGAATTCTTGTTTCTTCATTCAGTTCAGGTTAACTGTTTATTTCTTCCTTCTGGACCAAAACATTGATTTGAGTCCCAGTTTCCTTCCCATCACTGTTGGTTCCCTGTACATTTTCCTTCATTTCAGTTTGTACAGCCTTCACTTTTTCCTCTATTTTGCAACCATACTCAACCATTTCTGTGAGCATCCTGATTACCAGTGTTTTGAACTGTGCATCTGATAGGTTGGCTGCCTCTTCATCATTTAATTGTTTGTTGTTTTTTTTTTAGAGCTTTGATCTGTTTTACATTTAGGCCATTTTTTTAAATCTCTGAACACCTGATAAATAGTAAGGGATGGAGCCTTAGATATTTGCCAGAGTGGGGCAACTACATCACTGCATTGTGGCACTACATGTAGGGGAGGGGTCTGAGAGGGAACAGTGCTGCTTGCTTGCCTCTGGCCCAGCTTTTGGTCATTTCCTCTGCAACCCACAAGCAAATTGGGCCCTTCTGGTGCTGTTTACCAGATGGGTGGGCTTGTGTACATTCTAGGGCCCTGTAGGTCTCTCCAACAAACTCTCCTGTGAGGCTGAGAGTTTCTGCTACCTCTGTAGTCCTCACAGTTTTTTTCAGTCAGAGGTTTTGAGGCTTTATTTCCCTAGGTTGTACACTCTGTCTTGCTCTCCAGTTGTTCCTCCCTGTTTATCTGCACTCAAATGTGGGGCAGCCTGGTCCACCAGCTGCCACCTTGCGGTGCATCCTCTCCACCCTAGCTAACCATTTCCATTCCTCCTACCAGTCTGGATGAATGTTTCTTTAACTCCTTGGTTGATGGACTTCCATACAGTTTGAATTTCTGGCAATTCTGGTTGTTTTTTGTTTTTGAATTTGTTGTTGTCCTTTTGTTGTACGAGGAGACACAGTATATCTACCTATGCCTCCATCTTGGCCAGAAGTCCAATTTTATTATTTCTTTTCTTCTGCTGACTTTGGGTTGCTTTTGTTCTTCTTTTTCTACTCCTTTAAGATGTAACATTAGGTTTTCTAATTGGTATTTCTCATTTCTTGAGATAGGCCTGTGATGACATAATCTTCCCTCTTATTACTTCTTTCACTATATCTCAGAAGTAGTCTTATGCTACATTGTCATTCTCATTCATCTCTGTATATCTTGTGATCTCACCTTTTATTTCTTCTTTGACTCAGTTATGTTTTAGTAGTATGTTGTTTAATCACCATGTATCTGTGAGTTTCTTTACTTTCTTTTTACAATTGATTCTTTATTTTATTTTATTTTATTGTTGTTCAACTACATTTTTCTGTCTTTTACGATTCTTAATTTCAAAGCATTGTGATCAGAGAACATAATTGATATCTTTTCAAACTTCTTGAATTTGTTGAGGCTAGTTTTGTAACTCAATATATTGCCTATTTTAGATAATATTCCATATGCACTGGAGGAGAAAATATAATCTGACATTCTGGAATAAAAGACTCTGTGAATGTCAGTTATGTCCATTTGGTCTCACGTGTCAGTTAAAGCCAATATTTCTTTATTGTTGTATAATAAACAAGCTCTTGAAGATATCAAACAATTCTACTGTTTTGTTTAACTTCTTTCTTTCTCCCTCTCTGTCTCTATATATATCTTAACAACTACATTCCACTTTTACTACTTTTATTTTAATATTTTAATAAATTTTAACTCATTCATAGATTAAAACAATTTGTTCTTTAAAAATGTTAGTATTTATTAATTTTTTCTGTCAAAATTCAATTCTATATACTGAATTAGAAAAAATAAGATTATATAAAAATTACTGATAAGGTATCCCTAAAAGATATATATTGATTTCTTTTACCTGAAAAATTAAACTTTAGAGCTGCTTTTTGGGCAATAAAGAAGTCACCAACTGTGCTTGCTTTGACAGCAGGTATATTACCATTGGAATGATACAGAGAAAATTAGCACAAACTGTGAGCAAGGATGACGTGCAAATTCATGAAGCATCCCACATTTTTAAAAAAAGGAAAAGAAACCTCCACCAAATTGAAAAGCTGCTTCTACAATTAGATTATGCCTTATGTATTTAACATTATTATATTTATTGCCCAAATTTTTATGACTTCTGATGACTTATTTAGACTGAATTTATTATTATATAATGCTCCTGTTTGTCAAGGTTTTCATAGTACACCCATTACTTTAGATGTGCCTTTGAATAAGACAAAGACACACAATCCTACTTGTTTATTTATATAATTGAAAGACAAAGATATTTGTATAATTTTATTTTATTTTTATTTTATCACTTTTAATACTATTATTTTCTCCTTTCTGTGACTGATAATCTCTACATTTTATTTTGCTGTGTGTGCATGTTTGTGTCTCTGTGTTGGTGCGTGTGACTATTTCTCCTACTGAATGCAGTCAGATCACCATTACTGGTACTTTTACATGACATAATGAAGTTGATTCATCAATATTAGGTGGTTTAAAAATAACAAACATTTATCATATGGTGGCATTTTCTCTATATGCTTTGAATCAATTAATTCCTTTTGTTTGTACTACAACCATGTGTGACAGACACTACTATTACCTTTATGTTGTACATGAAAAAAATAAAGCACGTAGAAGTTTCATCTCTTTACCAAATTTACATTCTCAATAAGTGGTAGAGCTGAGATTTGAGCCAAGATGGCTGATGCCACAGCACTGTGTGTTATACTAATAAATTATTTGTCACTGGTGTTTAACTAATAAAGAAGGTGAAATATTACTGCCCCCTTTGTCAAATATTAATTGACTGTAGAGAGTTGGGTTTATTTCTGGGTTCTCTATTCTGTTCCATTGGTCTATGTGCCTGTTTTTATGCCAGTACCAGGCTGTTTTGATTACAGTGGCCTTGTAATACAGTTTGATATCAGGTATTGTGATCCCTCCTACTTTGTTCTTCTTTCTTAACATGCAGCTGCTATTCGGGGTCTTTTATGGTTCCATATACATTTTTGAAGTGTTTGTTCTATGTCTGTGAAATATGCCATTGGTACTTTAATAGGTATTGCATTGAATCTGTAAATTGCCTTGAGTAGTATGGACATTTTGATGATGTTAATTCTTCCAATCCATGAACATGGTATATGTTTCCAATTGTTTGTGTCTTCCTTGATTTCTTTCTTCAGTGTTGTATAGTTTTCTGCATACAGGTCTTTTACTACCTTGGTTAGATTTATTCCCAGATATTTTATTTTTGTTTTTGCTATATCAAATGGGATTTTTTTCTTGATTTCTGCTTCTGCTGACTCATTGTTAGTATACAAAAACGCCTTTGATTTCTGGATATTAACTTTGCATCCCGCTGTTTTGCCAAATTCATTTATTACTTCGAGCAGTTTTTTTGGTAGAGGCTATAGGATTTTCCATGTACACTATCATGTCATCTGCAAACAATGACAGTTTTGTTTTCTCCTTTCCAATTTGAATGCCTTTATTTCCTTTTCTTGCCTAATCGCTGAGGCTAAAACTTCCAATACTATATTAAATAGAAGTGGTAAAAGTGGACAACCTTGTCTTGTTCCTGATCTTAGTGGAAAAGCTTTTAGTTTTTGCCCATTGAGTATGATGTTGGCTGTAGGTCTTTCATACATGACCTTTATTATATTGAGGAATGCTCCCTCTAGTTCCACTTTGCTGAGTACCTTTATCATAAATGGGTGTTGTACCTTATCAAAAGGTTTTCTGCATCTATTGATATTACCATGTGGTTTTTGTCTTTGCTTTTGTTTATGTGGTGCATTACATTTACTGATTTGCGGATATTGAACCATCCTTGCATTCCTGGGATGAATCCCACTTGGTCGTGGTGTATGATCTTTTTGATGTATTGTTGCGATGTATCATGCGATTTGCCAATATTTTGTTAAGGATTTTAGCATCTATGTTCATCAGCGATATTGGCCTAAAGTTTTCTTTCTTTGTTGTGTCTCTATCTGGTTTTGGAATTAGGATGATGCTGGCTTCATAAAAAGAGTTTGGGAGAGCTTCTTCAACAAATGATGTTGGGAGAACTGGACAGCTACATGCAAAAAAAATGAAACTCGAGCACCAACTTACATCATACACCAAAATAAATTCAAGGCGGATAAAAGACTTAAATATAAGCTGTGACACAATTAAAGTCCTAGAGGAGAACATTGGCAGGAAAATATCTGATATTTCACGCAGCTACATTTTTACTGATATGTCCCCTAGAGCAAGGAATATAAAGGAAAGAATAAACAAATGGGATCTCATCAAAATAAAAAGCTTCTGTGCAGCTAAAGAAAACAGCATTAAAATAAAAAGACAATCAACTGTATTGGAAAACATATTTGCCAATGATACCTCAGACAAATGTTTAATCTCCAAAATATACAAAGAACTCACAGGACTTCACTCTAAGAAGACAACTAACCCAATTAAAAAATGGGGAAAGGACTTGAACAGACACTTCTGCAAGGAGGACATACAGAGGATCCAGAGACACATGAAAAGATGCTCAATATCACTAGCTATCAGAGAGATGCAAATTAAAACTACAATGAGATACCACTTTACACCGGTGAGAATGGCTATCATAAACAAAGCAATAAACAACAAATGTTGGAGAGGGTGTGGAGGAAAGGGGACTCTGGTCCACTGTTGGTGGGATTGTAGACTGGTACAACCATTATGGAAAACAGTATGGAATTTTCTCAGAAAACTAAAATTGGACTTGCCTTTTGACCCAGCAATTCCACTGCTGGGATTGTATCCTAAGAACCCTAAAACACCAATCCCAAAGAACCTATGCACCCCAATGTTCATAGCAGCACAATTTACAATAGCCAAGAGTTGGAAGCAACCTAGGTGCCCATCAGGAAATGAATGGATCAAAAAACTATGGTACATATACACAATGGAATTCTATGCTGCAGAAAGAAAGAAGGAGCTCCTACCTTTTGCAACAGCATGGATGGAACTTGAAAGCATTATGCTGAGTGAAATAAGCCAGGTGTTGAAGGACAAATACCATATGATCTCACCTTTAACAGAAAGCTAAACAACAAAACAAACAAGCAAGCAAAATATGACCAAAGACACTGAAATTCAGAACAGGCTGACAGTGACCAGAGGGAAGAGGGGAGGGAATTTCAGAGGAAATAGGGGAGGGATTTAGAGGAACATATATAAAGGATACATGGACAACAACTGAGAAGGGTGGAAATGGGAGGGAAGGGGGAGCCCAGGGGGGTGGGATGGGATGGGAATAATAGACAGAAAACTGTACTTAAAAATAATTTTAAAAATAAATTTAAAAAAAGAAGGTGAAATAATTAAAAACTTGCATTCTTTCTACCATCTTATACTTCCTGAATTCTCATTCACTCTCATTTGTTCTTGCATACATCATTATATTTATATGTGTTGGGAGTTAATGTCATACATTTTAATAATTAAGCTTTCAAACCTAGGTTATTTGTACCCTAATCTATTAATGCCCTTTAAAAGATGAGGACATTGTGCCATTTATATTTCCTACGTTTCTCTACCCAGTATGTCCTAATGTTAATGTAGATAGTCAGGTAAAACTGGGGAATCACCAGTTTGGACAATTTACCATTGTCCAAGATGGTACAGGGGATGTTTTTACACTGAGTACCCAAAAGCTAGAATGGTGAATGGACAGGGCTCAAGCACACCAAAACCTGGCAAGATATTTGGATAGAAAAAAAAATCCATACCTTCCCTATGCCTATAAGAACTGTCAGGTTGAACTGAGAGGGGTAATAGTCTTTGAGATGGCAGTCCACTATTCTCCCAGGTCTTAGCACCTGCCTCACAGTCTGGCTTTTGTTGCAGCAAGCAGCTGACCCTACTTTTTGGTTACAATGAGGTTTGCTTTATGTCTATTCTTATGGCTATCCTACTATAGCATGTCCTAGTCAAAGTTTCTAAAGGACATTGTTTTGATTTCATCTAAGTAAATGTCTCAGCATTTAGCCGCCAACCATTTTCTGTTTGAGGCACTTTGTTTTCTTGGCTTTTGAATTGTTACTTCCTCAAGGCTTTTTGTTATCTAATTGGTTGCTTTATTATGTGTTACTCTTGCTCAGTATGACTTTCAAAGCAGCCTACTTCCTTTTTTCTCTGGATTTTCCACTCCTCGTTATTCTTACACTAAACCTTGGATTTTAGTAGCATTTTTATGCTAATTGTTCTCAAATTTTTATTTTTAACCCAAAATTATTAACCAAGCAGAGACTGGTATATTCAGCTGCCTATGTGGTTACTAGATCTCCTGATTATGGCCAAGTGTCTATTTTAAATCTGCACTTACATGTTCCAAAATAAATTATTGAGTCTCCTTACCTCAAAACTGCCCTCTGATTGAAATTTCCTTGTCTGAGTAAAATGGGATTTTAGCACTGTAGACACCAGATGCTCAGGCCAGAAACTTACATGTCATCCTCCTATTTCTTCATCACTCACTTCAGATTCTTCAATCTCCTTGGCTATTTGGTGCCCAAAATATGAAAAAACTACTAACTTCTCTAAATGAACTCTAACATCACAAAAGTGAAGCATATTGTCATATGAAATATGCAAATATTACCTAACTATTCTCTTCCCATTTACTAAACATATCACCCCCCCAAATGATCTCCTTAGAAAACAGAAGAATTATATCACTTGTTTTTTTTAATTTGTTTTCATTGTTGTTCAAGTACTGTTTTCTGTATTTTACTCCCATGCCAGCCCACCCTCCCAGTGTTTCTTAAAACATTGGATGATTTGCAGTTGAGAGTAGGAAAAGAACATTCTATTTACAAAGAGACTTAACTGCTTAGCTATTCAGTCATTCAGCCTTTTGTCACCAACATTTCTCCATGTTAATCTGCATATACTTTTGGTACGTCAACTCCTTTCTCTTTAAATGTTTGAAGACACAACAAAAAGGTTGTCTCTTTAAATGTTTGAGGACACAACTTCCTGGTTGTCTATGAACCAGGAAGTGGGTCCTCAGGAGACACTGAATCTGCTGGTGCTTTGGTCTTAAACTTCAGACTCCATCCAGAATCATTCAGTGGATGCTCATTGTATTTTTCAGTACTTGGCAGGCCATTATCAAGTTATATTACCTTTTCCCTTTTTATGACATGGCTCTCAGTTCAGTAGGCCTGTCTTCTAGTTACCAGTTTTGGATATGGAATCTTTTGGTATGGGTCTAAGCACCTGCTTTTAAAACCTGGCAAAGCTGTCTTCACTTTCCTCATTTGCAGTAGTTCCTAAGACAAATATATGAATCTTTGAAGGAGATGGATTGTAATATAATTGGTAAGCTGTTGACAAAAACATGCTGAAATACTTATCTTAGCATACCATGAAAGCCCAAAAATTGCATTATGTATGTCTATTAACAAAGCATGGCAGGATTATAAAGAATTAAAATTTAGCTTCTGAATACAAATTTTGTTATTGTTTATACTTTTGGCATTTAGAGTTGATATAAAGAATTTTTTTTTTACTCTTTTACTCAAGGTCTTGCATATGCACCTGCAGATTACTCCCCTGGTTCATTTGAAAGTATGATTCTATCATTCACTCCTGAACTCAGAGTGAATAACCTTAATGGTTTTAACACTCAAAGGTGGAAAATGCAAACTACATTAATGAGACACTCATCTGATTATGAGGGAAAGAGAACTCCAGGAGTCTCCTGAAGGGAACATAAATACACAGGCACGACCACGTTGGAGAACAATTTGATAGAACCCTGCTAAAGACCTACAAACAGAACTGTTTGTAAAGAGTAGGCTCAACCTTGCTGTATATTTATACAGAAATAAATGTTAAATAATGGTAGTCTATAAAGGTTGAAATGCTAAAAAAAAATGTCTTTCCTGCTTAAAGGCCATTATACCTTTAGGTCCTTTCCTAGAAATAATCCTCCTCCAATCCTCGGACCATCTTTATTTTTTTATTATTTTCAATATTCTCTAAAGCCCTCTGTAATCACTCCATTCATTATCTCAACTGCATATGATTTCTTACTTACATTGACCAAAATTTATAGTTATTTTAATTATTTCTTGACTGCTTAGTTTTCAGAAGTACACTATATTGTAATATAAGCCCCATTAGATCAGAATTTACAAATGTCTTCTGCATTTTGTTCAAGGGCCATAAAGAAGAAACTCCATAATTATTTACTGAATGAATGCATTCATAAATGAATGACTAAATATTAATTTTACTTTGAACACAATTTTAATATTTATTAGTTCTATTTAATTTTTGGAAAATATTTATGCAAGGATAATTTGAATGTGTGAATTTTCTTTAATTTATGTGTTGTATATTTTAAGTGAATCAGTCTTCCAGAAATAAGTTCTATTTGTAGTAGCCATTATTATCTCAGTACTTCTTTTATTAATCAATATGTTTTTTCACTATAAGTCATTTGTAGCTTTTGTCCATGTTAAAAATTTTGGCAACAGCTATCTTTATTCTTTTCTTTGTTGTTCATAGCTTTAATATATTTGCTTCACTCTGGTTAATTTCACTTGACTCTCTCATTTTATTTTATTGTTTTATTTTATTACATTAATTCTGGCTTCATTATATCGAATTTATGGAAAGTCTAAATTTTTTTATAACTTGAAACATTTGTGAACTTTCTTCTATGTCTCACTTATTTATTTAGTATGACCTTCCTTTCGACTTGTTATATAATATCTTTGTGTCAGTATCTAATAATTTCTTTAATTTACTTGCATCTAACATAAGTGGCTCAATGACCCTTTATCAGTGTTCTATATAATGTAGATAAAATTATCTATTATATTATTTTTGATGCATGAGAAACTAGTTTTATTGCATTTTTTATTTTGAACTACATATTTAATATTATATGTTTCTCTTTATCCTGGAAAAGGTATTATTGGATAAGGGAGTGTTTCAAGGGATATTTCATCAGTTTTAGCTGTCAAATAGGCTTTTTTTAATGCTCTTTATGAAGACCTTTAGAGTGTTTGGGGTTACCCTAAATCTCTGAAATACTTGACCAATTGTAGAAAATATTCTTTGATACTAAAAAGCCCCAAATTTTCAACCACTATAATTCACTCTAATTCTCAGAGTCTTGACCATTTTTAGCCCAGCTTAAGAGTAAGAGCAATTAAAGGAATGTGTAATTAATGTTTCCATTGCTGTTAGCATCTGAAAGTAGAATTCCGTGTGGGCTTTCTCTTTATATCTCTTGACCGGTAGCTACTCCACGGGATTTAGTACTTCCAGTTCTTTCTTCTCCTCTATCAAACCTCTCTAAGTCTGTAGTTAGTTCCAAGTAATTTTTATTATTCCACTCTAATTTAAAGATTTTCTTTTAGTTAAAAACCTAAAACAGAAGAAGTGCTTGACAATCAAAGGAATAACAAAATCAGTGAAAGTTTTGTGGGGGTAATAAACATTCTGAAGATTGCACAAGGCTTCAGTTTGCTTTCCATAACATTCCAAAACATATAACTAGACATTTTAGTAGTTTATTTCTAAAAATGAGCGAGAATTATAGGCATTATGTAAAACAATAAGAAATGAAAGAAGAAAGCAGAAAGAGATGACCAGAGAGCAAAAGAGGATGTCTAGGCGCATGAAACAAGAAGTTACAGAATTGAGAAACTAAATAAGCAAAAGGCTTGTGGAAAAAGTAAAGTCTAAATTGTTTGTAGTATAATAGAGAATAAGCAGTGTGACAAACACAATATAGTACACAAAGCAGATAAATGTGACACTATCACTCAAACAAACAAACAAAAAAAACAAATAAAAAAGTAAAAGTTATCTGGGAAAAAGTGATAGGCATTGATTACAAAGTAAATTTATCAAATCATTATTTGAAGTGTTCAAAGAAGAAAACTAAGGCATCACCTAAACATATATTTTAGGTTACAATTTAAGTGAAAATTGTCTGAAAGAGAAACATTTAAAACTATATAAACTATATATATAAATGCCAAATCTGTGCCAGGGGAAATTAAACTACAAGAGCTAAGAATAAAACAGGATTAATAATGAATGCATTCATTGTAATTTAAACATTAAAAACAAAATACATGGACAACAAAGTATTTTTAAGAAATCCTTTTTAATAGAATAGCTAGGCTGTGTTCAAATCGAGAAGACAATGGCATGAAACACAACAGACACTCATGGGAAGAAAATCCCATGAGACAGAGATTTCATATCAACAAGTACAGATGCAGTAAATATATTTAACATGATATTTTTAGAGCATTTGTTTTAGAATAAAAATGTCAGGATAAAAGTGACAAACTAGAATGTAAATGGAAGTGATAAGGGAACTCAAGGGAGTCAAGAAATTTTGAGCTTTAAGTTAAAGTTCATAATCTTAGTAATCAATGTATGTAAAAATATATTGTTCCAGGAACATGGATGTACGACCCACCTGACTCCAGCAGACCCACAGACAATTCAAAATGTGTTTCCCAGGAAGACTGCAAACAATCAGGAGGATATCTGAGCCATTATGCTTCAGGGAGAGAATATCTGCTGACCAGGACACAGATAAGGAATTGCTGGTCAGCAGATGAAAGGATGCTAGGAAAATGGCCAGACTGCAGCCCTTATCTGATTAACCTTTTCCTTGAATTCCAAACTCATTACCTACTTTTTACCTGAATTCCAAACCCTTTATCTACACTTTTCTTCTCCTTATAAAAAATGGCCAGTTTGAGACGATATGTAAGATGGTCTTTTAGGGTACATAACCCACCATCTTTGTCTTCTCACATCATGGGCCATCTGAATAAAATGCCCATAAAGCTTCACTCCTTATCTCTAATTATTGGTCCTGGTAGTGACAGGTGGCAGAAACACAGACTTTTCCAGTTTCGGAAGGAAAAAAAGAGCAGCTGAAAAATACAATGACCTCAATTGTCTTATATGAGCTTAAATTTCAAAGAATCTACTAAGGTATACTGAGAAAAACAATTTACAATTGAATAAGAAGAAGAAGAAAAGAAAATATAGAAAGATTACTAAATTTGTATATATAATCATTCAAGTATGTACTTAATAAATACTACTTTTAAAATAGGACTCATAGAACATAGGCCACATGGTAAAAGACTATGGAACGAAGAGGATAAAATAGCCTTTCACTTGAACACTGAGAAAATGCCCTATAAAGACAGCAAACAGTTTTCACTAAATATAGAAACTTTAATTTCCTTTTTATGTTCAAGTTCAATTCTGATTAATAAATAAATACATATTTGATCATTATACTATCTCATGTTCAATTATGAAGCACTCAAATTAACTGACCATCTGTCTGTCTTCAGCAGAAAAAATAGTTTAAATATTATATTGGCTTTTAATTTAAAGATCAGATGTCCAGCTAATAGGCCTTGTTTTCTCAATAATTTATGAACTGCCACTAAAAAACATTGGGAAAAAGAATATATACTTTGGAACCATTACATGAAGAGATTTGTAATTATAAAGATACTTTGCTTAATATTAATAACGAACAAAAATTAAATTACTTGTTTTAAAAAGTAAAAACAAACTATAATATAGATTAAAATCTAAATGTTATTTAGAACTCATATAATGCATAGGTTTATAGGTAGGCAAATGGACACATTTAGAGGATCCCTTGATATTTCAATAAAACTAAAATTCCAATAATTAACATATTCTCAATTTCAGTACTTACTGAGGGATCAGGACTGGTATTTATCAATGGAAATCTCAGGTTTCTCATCTGTAAGTGGAATTGATAATATCTACCTAACTGATAAAATAGTACATGCAAAATTTGGTAATTTGTTTCTTACTAATTACTGTATAAATTAGCAATCTTCCATTTTTTGGCAAAGTTTATATATGTGTACAATCATGTATCATGTGCTGTCAGTTGTTCATGAAAACGGTAAGAAGCTAAATATTACAAAATATTTTAGATATCCGTTTAAAACTCATTTCATACTATATTGCACTTTTACTTATTAGCAAACTTTTGCAACTTCCTATGAGTAATAGACAGATGATAAATATTAATATTATTTAAAATAACAGTTTATTGAGTGCTTATTCTGTGTTACAAATTTTAAAGTATTTTAAACTGTTTATTTAATTCTAATAGTGGCATTCTGTTATTATTTGTATTATTATTGATGAGAAAACAAGGGAAAAAAGATGCTGAGGAATTTCACAAGGTTATGCATAAGTAAATGATGTGACAACATACATTAACTGCAAAACTCTCATCCTTAAGAACCTTGCTCACTTAGGAGAGGAGTAAAAAGAGGGGAATTATGTTCAGCAGGCTCAGCAGCCTACATAACTTTAGAAAGTGGAGGTTAAACACTGGGAGTATCTAAACAAGTTCCTTTAAAATTATAGTTTGACTCCCAACAAAAATAAAAGCCCTGGACCAGATGATATCAGAAGTAAATTTTATGAAACATTATGAGAACGAACACCTTTCTCTCTCAAACTATTTCATAAAATTCAAGAGAAGGGAAGGCTCCCAAATTCATTTGAAAGGGCCATTATTATTCCAATTCCAAAACCAGATAAAGACATTACAAAGAAAGAAAATTATAGACCACTATCTCTGATGAACATAGATACTAAAATCCTTAACAAGATACTAGCAAACCAAATACAGCAATGCATCAAAAAGACCATACACCATGATCAAGTGGGATTTATTCCAGGAACTCAAGATTGATACAGCATTCACAAATTATTAAATGTGATCCACCATATTAACAAAATGAAGNAGGGAAGGCTCCCAAATTCATTTGAAAGGGCCATTATTATTCCAATTCCAAAACCAGATAAAGACATTACAAAGAAAGAAAATTATAGACCACTATCTCTGATGAACATAGATACTAAAATCCTTAACAAGATACTAGCAAACCAAATACAGCAATGCATCAAAAAGACCATACACCGTGATCAAGTGGGATTTATTCCAGGAACTGAAGATTGATACAGCATTCACAAATTATTAAATGTGATCCACCATATTAACAAAATGAAGAATAAAAAACATGTGATCATATCAATTGATACAGAAAAAGCACTTGATAAAATTAAGTACCCATTTATGATGAAAACTCTCAGCAAAGTGGACACAGATGGAACATGCCTAAACACAATAAAGGCCATATATGACAAACCTACTGCCAGCATCATACTTAGTGGGCAAAAAGCACAAGCATTCCCCTGAAAATTGGGAACAAAGCAGGGACATCCACTTTCGCTTCTCTTGTTCAACATAGCACTGGTTGTCCTAGCCACAGCAATCAAACAAAAAAGAAGAAATGAAAGTATCCAAATTGGAAAGGAAGAAGTAAAATTGTCATTGTTTGCAGATGACATGATACTATACATAGAGAACCCCAAAGATTCCACCAAAAATTGCTAGAACTGATTAATGAATTCAGCAAAGTAACAGTATACAAAATTAATATCCAGAAATCAATTGTATTTTTATATGCCAATAATGAACTAACAGAAATGGAAATTAAGAAATCAATCCCATTCACAATTGTTTTAAAAAAGATTAAAATACCTAGGAATAAATCTAACAAATGATGTAAAAGTTATAACATACTGAAGAAAGAATTTGAAGGAGATACATGTAAGTGGAAACACATACTGTGTTTGTGGATAGGAAGAATTGCTATCTTTAAAATGTCCATACTACCCAAAACAATCTATACATTCAAAGCAATTCCTATCAAGAATCCAACGACATATTTCATGGAACTGGAACAAATATTTCAAAAAATTTATATGGAACCATAAAAGGCCCGGCATAGCAACAGCATTCTTGAGAAAGATGAACGAAGCTGGAGAAATCATGCTAGGTTACCTAATATCAAACTATAGTACAAGGCCATGGTAATCCAAACAGCCTGGTAATTGCATAAAAATGAACACGTAGTTCAATGGAACAGAATACAGAGCTCAAAAATAAACCCACACTTTTATAGCTCGTTAATATTTGACAGAAGTATCAAGCATATACAATGAACTAAAGATAGTTTATTCAGTAAATGATGTTGAGAAAATTGGACAAATACGTGCAGACAAAATGAAGCTAGACTACCTTGTTATACCACACACAAGAATGAAGTGAAAATGGGTCAAAGACTTAAATGTTAGACCTGAAATGATAAAAATCCTAGAGCAGCCCTGGCTGGTGTAGCTCAGTGGATTGAGTGCGGGCCTGTGAACCAGACAATCGAGGTTCGATTCCCAGTCGGGGCACATGCCTGGGTTGCAGGCTAGTTCCCCTCAAGGGCCAGTTCCCAGCAGAGCATGCATGAGAAGCAACCACACATTGATATTTCTCTCCCTCTCTCCTTCCCTTCCCCTCTGAAGATAAATAAATTAAAAATATTTTAAAAAATCCTAGAGCACATAGGCAGCAAAACATAGGAAAATGCTCATAGCATTTTTTATCACATATATCTCCCCAGGCAAGGGAAACAAAAGGAAAAATAAACAAATGGGACTATGTCAAACTAAAAAGTTTTTGCACAGCACAGGAAATCATCAACAAAATAAAAAGTCAACCCACAGAATGGGAGAATATATTCTCTGATATATCTGATAAGGGGTTAATATCCAAAATTTATAAAGTACTTACAAAACTTGACACAAAAAACAAACCACTCAATTTAAAAAACAGGCAAAGGACCTAAACAGACAGTCCTCCAAAGAGGACATGCAGATGGCGAATAGGCATAAGAAAAGATGCTCAACCTCACTAATCATCAGGGAAATTAAAACCACAATGAGATACCACCTCACACCTGTCATTAGTAAATCAGAAAAGAAAAGTGCTGGCAAGGATGTGGAGAAAGAGGAACTCTTGTGCACTGTTTCAGTAATTCAGATTGGTGCAGCCACTAAGGAAAGCAGTCTGAAGAAACTTTAAAAAGTTGAAGAAGCCCTGGCTGGTGTGGCTCAGTGGATTGGCAGGCCTGCGAACCAAAGGATCGCAGTTCGATTCCCAGTCAGGGCACATGCCTGGGTTGCAAGCCAGTTCCCATCAGGGGAAGCACAAGAGGCAACCATACATTGATGTTTCTCTCCCTCTCTCCTTCGCTTCTTGTCTAAAGATAAATAAGTTAAATCTTTTAAAAAATGTTTTAAAAAGTTAAAAAATGATATGTCTTTTGACCCAGTGATTCCACTTCTGGGAGTGTGTCTGAAGGAATCCAAAATACTAATTTGAAAGAACGTAAGCACTTCTACACCCATCACAGCATTATTTACAACAGCCAAGATATGGAAGCAGGCCAAGTGTCCTTCAGTAAGTGAGTGGATAAAACAACTATGGAATTTTTACACAGTGTAATATTACTTGGCTGTAAAAAAGAAAATTTTACCCATTGCAACAGTGTGGAAGGACCTGGAGACCACTATGCTAAGTTAAGACAATCAGAGAAAGATAATACCATACATACAATTTCACTCATCTATGGAATCTAATGAAGAAATTGAACTGACAAACAAAATGGAAATAGACTCAGAGAGCAGATGATAGCTAATGGTGTTGGTGGGGGTGGATACAGGGGTGGAAAGGTTGAGCAAAAAGGAAAAAGGGCTCATGGACATGGACAATGGTATAGTGATTGCTGGGGGGAGGAGGTAAAAGGAAACTAAATGCTAATGGAAAAAATACAATAAAGATTAAATCAAGAAAAATAAATAAATATAAAAAATTATACAGAGTTTGTGAAAAATTCATGTCAGGAAGTGAACGTCCTTGAGAAGTCTTTATCTTTTCTTTCTTCAGACTTGGACTATTTTAGATTCACAGAAAATGGCATATGAGAAAAAGGACCTAAGATGACATTATGACATTATTTTATGAAAAATATAATATAATGTCATTTTATAAATGACATTATTTTATGAAACTTTCCTAAGATTTATGTTTCTCCTTTTTGAAATGGAAAAGAGCTCATCGGTCACAAAAAGTTTCTTTTGTCTACTTAAACATATTATCTATAAATACTTATGGTAATAAATAAGCTTTACTATCATAACCACATTGATATAAAATATAGCTATTGGTAAGTGTTTGAATTAAGGATTGTTGCAGTTAATACTAAAGGAAAACAAATTTGTTAAATCAGTCATGTTCTCACAGCTTCTTTGGAACTTCTCTAAAACTCGTCCTTTAAATACTAGAGATTCTCTGTATATCTAGGTCTTTTCTTTCAGAAATCTCCTTAGATGATTTTCTTTATTTCTGTATAATTAATATCACAACAGCTTCCAAATGTCTCACTTGTGAACTGAAAACTTGACCATGTAAGAAAGTATTCATTGCCCTCTAAACAACTCTCCCATATCTAAAACTTCTCAGATCAGATACTGGAAACAGAAGCTATGCAACTTATTTTCACAGACAATTTAATACAGAAAATTTTCATACTAGAAGATTGAAGATGCAAAAATAGAGTGTTGAGGCAACAAGGATATATCCTAAATTAATTACAGTAGACCAGTCGGTAGAAGGAAAATAGGAGAGAGTCTAATCAGTTAAAAGTTTCAGGGTAAAACCAACAAGACCATTACATTCCTAAATGTGCGTTGGAATTTTGAATTAACTTCTGGGAGGCTATTTCCAAGATCACCCAAAAGAGCGAACAGATAGTGACACAAACCCTCAGTATACTGCACTTCTTGCTTTGAACTTTCTTTTTTGCATTCAATTTCTTGTGCATGAGCTTTCTAGACTGTTGGCCACAAGTAATCCAAAGAAACAAATACATCTTTCTTACATATCCCAAATCTACTTCTGCTTCACTTTCTCCCAAACCCTTTACCTGTAGCCTATGTAAATTCTTTCAAAATGATTTACATCTTTCTTCTCCCTTCTTAATGTATAAAAAATAAGCCTGTCAATTCCAGGATGGCACGTATGTTGCTTTTTCCACCTAGTATTGCTGCTGGTGGTTTAGAGTTCATGCCACGTGACCTGGTCCCTTATTGGCCCAATAAACCCTTTTCTTCAGAAAAGTTTTCAGCCATGACGCTTTTAGGTTTTTTTGTTTGCTTTTGTTTAACAGAGGCAGCAAAAAGATAGTAAATGCAAAAAGGAACTATCATTGCTAGGGGGTATATAATAATAGTTCATGCACAGGTTAAAATAATGACAAGAGTAATAAAAGTAGATTAGAAGATGTTTAGGAGGTACCGTTAAAAGAGCTTGGTATTTGATTGGATGTCTGGAAGAGAGAAAAACTAAGTGTAGGAAAAGCTATTTGGGTTTTGGTTTGGGACGCTACTGCCTGAATCAGGGGAAGAGGATTAGGTTTTTGCGTTGGCTTCCACAGGTAAGGGTTATAAGAGGGACAGCGTTGTCAGAGTCCACCTGGATGTCCCAATTCCAGTCCCACTCCTGCTATTCTAAATCTCATGTGAACGCTAGAGGAGGCAGTGAGTTCAACATATGTAATTTTGCATGCAACACAATTAAAGTCTGGGTCTGATTTTCAGACAGAGTGTTTTTTTTGTGTGGTTTACAAGATAAGACTATTTTAGGGCCACTGAATAAACTCTGATTTTCTGATGTTGACTTAAAAATGAGAGACTAAAGCTCTGACCTGTTTATTTTATTTGCATTAGTTCCTCTATGAAGTTATAAACAACCATCCTGCCTCCAAGGTTCTGTATTCTTTAAAAATAATAATTTAAAAACTAAAATTTGCTCAGTGGATTGAGCACGGGCCTGCAAGCTAAGGGATTGCTGTTCCATTCCCAGTCAGGGCACATGCCTGGGTTGCAGGCCAGTTCCCACTGGGGAACACACGAGAGGCAACCATACATTGACATTTCTCTCCCTCTCTCTTTCCCTTCCCCTCTAAAGATAAATGAATAAAATCTTTAATAAGATAAAATAAAATTTGCCTTCCATAATGAAAAATAAAATAAAATCAGAGAAGAGTGGAGTCTTTGAGAAGGGTCTATAATTATTTCATGAACGTAAGTAGAAAATTATTTTAACATGTAGTTTTTAATTTTTAATAAACATTAATTCATCACTGATGTAATTACACAAGTGCACAAAAAGTTTGAAGAAATTAATTATTTTATTTTTTCTTATTTTCTTGAACACAGTGCCACAAAATTTGTGAGGCTATTTAAGTAAGCATGAGATGATGAGATGGTTTAATTCATAAATGTGCTATGTATTTTCTATTACTAAAAAAGATTTTAGGAATATAATATGTTCATTTCTGTTATCAAAATGATCACCCCTTTTCATTATTTTTTCTGATTTTTAAAGAATTTTAAAAGAAAAAAGACATTCTTCTTTTTCTCTTCATTTTTCTTTAAAATAAAAATATTCTCTCCACTTTATTTTTTAATTGTTTTATTTTTGTTCAATTTACAATTGTGTGCCTTCCCGCCCCCCCACAATTCCCTTGCCACCCCAGCCAAACTCACTTCCTTCTTCTTTAACCGTATTTATGGTTTTTGGTTATCTCAAATTATCTTCAGAACCACTTGGAGTAAAAAGGTTTTCTGTGTGAGTTTCTACCTCTCTGCATCTTTTCTTATTCTTTATCATTAAGTGAACTTTATCTAGACGGAAAATTGTTATCTGACTAAAGGGGATTATTTGTGCCCATCAAGGCCCAATGACACTCTCATTGGAGTTTGTAGCAAAAAAGTAAGGGTTTATTTTCAGGAAGTGGCCCACACCCAGAGATGGGTGGGCTAATGCTCAAGACCTGGCTTCTCATGGCTTCCAGGGCATGGATTATATAGGGGGAAAATCACTAATGACAATGACTAAGGAAGTTAGGGTTGTGGTCAGGATTGTGGTCTCTCTACTGATTGGTCTAGGGTTAGCTGATCAGGGCATTTGGTCCTAACTCAGACAAGCCCTCCCTTCCTTTCATTTTACCAATTTTGTGGTCCTGGAGCTGAAACACAACTGAGGCCTGATGTTATTACTGGTTTGACATAAATTCTGCCTCTGTGGTCAACAGACTAGAGGTTTTGTTCCTAAGATTGATTATTTAATACCGACCAGAACCACATTGTTTTGAGGACTTCATGATTAAGGCAGTGGTCATGCAAGGCAGAAGTAGGCAGGTGAATCAGGCTTCCAGAGGAGGCAGTTGGAATCAAGAAGAAAGAAAGGAGAAAAGGTTATATTAATGAAATAAAGTTTCTAGGCAGTCAGAGTATACCACATATAAGTTTCTTTTGTAAAAAATAGTTATAATAAACTAAGATTTGTTATAAATATTGGATTTTAAAAATGGTATAGGAATTGGTATAATATGGTATAAGAATAAGACATCTGTTATGATGTTAAAAGAAGAATTTCAGCACCAAAGGTAATCTTCACCTATAAAGAATCACAGAGAGTGGATAGAAAGGCTTACTGAGTAAGAAAATGAAATAGAGGACTCTTTTAGAAGAAAGGTGGTAGATTTAAAGTACTACCTCAATTATGTAGCACATTCTTCCGGTAAATATCAGCTGTTAGACTATCATTTCTGCTCTTTATCCACTTAACTTAATTAAATATAATGACATGGTTTTTTCGTAGGTTTCAGGTACTATTACCCAATTGTGTAAAAGAAGAAATTGAAGGATGGAGGGTTATATAACTTACTGAAGCTTAAATCATTTCAGTGGCAGGGCATGAAACTTTAAGTTGATTACTCCAGGTACCTTTTACAAACAGGCACGTCTTAAATAATTTGGATGACATTAAGTTGCTGGTACTTAAAACAACATAGCAAACTGTAACTTTGTCATTATAATTAATAAAAACATAATATTTTATGAAATGCAAAAAAATTAAAAATTTAAATTTATTTAAATCTAAATAAACCATTAATTACATGTCATTGATGTCACCGTTTTCTTTATTTTTAAGATAAATAAAAATAATTAATAAAACACTTGAAAGCAGCCTTCTACCATTATTTAATTCATATCAATCCTTTAAATTAATTATATTATATTTAGTTTTTTTATTATATGCCCTGTGTTAGCCAAAAGTTGTCTTCCATAGGTTTAGCTAGGGGATCCTGTCTTTGTTTGGATTCAGGATGGCCCATACAAAATCAGTCTTGAGCACATCGTGTGATCTCTGCTCCAAGGACATAGATCTCGGACTTCAGTGTATATCAGAATGACTTGGGGGGCTTCTTTCCTCAGGGGTTGCTAGTGCCTCTTCAGGGTTTTCAATTATGTAGTTTGGGGTGGCGAGTCAGAAATTTTACTCCCAGGTGATGCTAGTGCCAAAGGCCATAATTTGTACACTAATACACTAAGTGGTAACAAAGTTCATGATAATGGCTATTGGTCCTGCCCACTGACCCACTCAGCCTGACTGAAAGCAGAAGACCCAGCAAGGGCAGAACAGAACACCTTTCAATGTAGAATAAAAAATATCATCCCCACTGTGAACAAGTATAACTCTGGAGGTCTCATTGTATAATTTGGAAATATTCCTTTTTCTTAATATGAATCTAAAATAAACTATCCTATTTTGTAATTTTACTCTTTTGAGGTATATGTGGACATACATGTATGGAAAAGAGAAAGATTTGGAGCTACTAGCAGGATGAGCAAGAATTTAGAAAAGGCATATTTAATTCTTACACTGGTGTAAAGACAGTGAGTGAGTATCTGTGTGCCACATAGCACCCAGGAATATGCAGCAAAATTCATTCATGGCTGCTTTTAATGTTATGGAGTTTGGTCACATTTTAATAAGTCCTAATAAGTAACTGGGAAGCAATGCCTAGCCCATCCTCTGTTCTCTGAGCCATGAACTCCAGTTAAGCTGTGTCCAAACAAGGAAAGACAGGAGTTTTACTTCCTTATATAAAAAGAGACTTTACGTTGCACTTGTGGCACTCATCACCCTCATCTCACACCTGTAACCCTGTGACTTTTTTGTAGAGTGATTATCTCAACAATCAGGGAAGTTGTTACTAAGGCAAGGTCAGACTCTATCCAAGAGAGAATTTGTCCTGAATCACTGCAGGTGATATTTCTGCAAATGTGAACAAGGAATACTCTAGGTCTAAATCTCTCTAGAGCTTCAGATAGAGGAGAAATTCCAAGAATTTGTATATGCCTAGGGGATAAACATTTATAAGCATGATTTTATTGATATTTTTCTGTTGCACTATGAGGAGGTACATTGTTGGAGTGAATTTAAATCATGCAAATTCAACAAAATGCATGAAAATTGTGGAGGGGAGTGCAAAAATCTCTGCCTCATACAGAGATGAGTCCATAATTCCATTTTTCAGTGTCCACTTGGAATCATACTGTGAGTATAATATACCCTGTCTTTAAAGCAGTTAAAGATTTTTTCTCATACACCTCAGCTCCTCAAATTGTAGCTATTAATCTTGTACTATCACAAAGTATTAAATAATCTGTTCTAATACATACAAAAAAAGAAAAAAATGACTAGTTTGACTTTACTAAAAGTACACAGCTTGTTTGCTCTTGAAGGTGTCATTCAAGAGAAATACTGAACTTAATCAATTTTGCATTATATGCTGGCTTCAAACTAAAACCTGCTTTATGATAGCATTCTACTGGATTTAATGTACCATGTACATTGATTACAGTTTGTTCCAGTTACTTGTAATTCTCCAGCAAACATTGCTACAGGAAGTGTCAGTGTAGGTTTTTTTCTATATCGTGAGCAGCTGCCAGTTGGAAAAAAATAACAAGGTGAATTCCCTGAATTCTGAATACAATTTTTTAAAATGTAAAGCTTAAATGGAAAATCTGGCATGCCAACAATTTACTTAACACCCAAAATTCATGTTGGGAAAAAGGATTGTCTATCTAGAGATAAAAAAAGACATTGGAATCATATTGACTCAGATATGATCTGTATTCTGTGAAATTATCCAACTTTTCAATAAATGATCTGATCACCTATTGATAAGTTTTCCCCAAATATAGTCTTTTATTGACGGTTGTACAGTGATATTTTTCTAATTATATAATTAGGTTATTACCAGGCATTCTCATTCTCTTATAAAGAAGTGTTCGATTTTGTTCTACAAAACGTCCAAAATAGTGTGAAATTATAGCACTGCTCTTATTTCTGATATTAAAATATTATATGAGGTTTATACTTATAGTAAGGTCTTTTGAAATGTTTGTAGTCAGCTTAAAGTATATATTTAGATTTTTTCCAATTTTTCATAATAAATATGTGGAACTGTGCATATATTATTTCTTACTTTTGAAGAACAATTTTCAGAGTTGAATCTCATAAGTTTAGCTGATAGGTCAAAGATTAATATAATACAATGTGATACAATGAATGTCCTATCATATCAAATTTTTTCTTTATTAGAATTTCCAGTGTTGATTTTAGAAAAATAAACCTTTTCCTTCTGGAACTGAAGTCTTATTGATATTATCTGCATTCCTCTGATACTGGACCTCACCATAGCCTTATTTTTGCACAGTCCCTGTGTATATATTTTTGCTGTAATTTTTTGTGGTTTTAATTATTTCTTCACTTCCATGTAAATTATTATTTTTTTAATTTTTATTTTTATTTAATTCTTGTTCAAGTACATTAAAATATATAGTATATGCTGTCTCTTAGATATACTATCGGTGTGGGCTTCAGATGATTTTATTTGCTTTGTATATTAATCTATAATATTTGGAAAGATTTAAATTGTTAGAGTCTATTAAACTAGAAGCTCCCCTCATTGTAAACGTTAGTGTCATTAAACAAAATTTTGCCTTGAGGTCTGCAGTTGGTGCGTTGTTCATAGCCTACCATTTCTATATCTGTGTGTGTTGGCTCAGCTCTGCTTTTCCTCTGTCCCTAATCCCGCATGTAGTTTAGTTCCTTGAGTAATGTTTGGGTATTTAAAATTTTTGAAATTTGTAAAATTTCAAAATAATAAACTAATTACATTTTATCTCAACTATACTTACAACTGACTGAAGTTGCTAGCCTTGATCTAAATGAGAGTTTAATTATAAATTGGTAAACACAGGATAAGTAGTTAGGTCCTACTGACCTGTAAATTTGTAAATATTAGTTTATTATGCCAGTGAATATATATATAGTTAATTATATTTTATTGATTATGCTATTACAGTTGTCCTAATGTTTCCCCTTTTGCCCCCCTCCACCGAGCATCCTCCACTCCCTCAGGCAATCCCCACATCATTGTTCATATCCACGGGTCATGTATATAAATTCTTTGGCTACTCTATTCTGTAAGTACCTATTTGTACTTCTTAATTCCCTCACCTCTAAACCTATTCCCCATACCGCCCTCTAATCTAGCAACCATCAAAATGCTCTCTGTATCCATGATTCTGTCTCTATTTTTCTTTTTTGCTTAGTTCATTTTTACATTTATTTGTTGATAGATATGCATTTTTTGCCATTTTATTGTTAATAGTTTTGATCTTCCTCTTTTTCTTAACTAAGTCCCTTTACATTTCATATAATAATGATTTGGTGATGATGAACTCCTTTAGTTTTTTCTTGCCTGGGAAGCCCTTCATCTTCCCTTCAATTCTAAATGATAGCTTTGGGTAGAGTAATCTTGGCTGTAGGTCCCTGCTTTTCATGAATTTGAATGTTTCTTGCCAATCACTTTAGGCCTGCAGAGTTTCTTTTGAGAAATTAGCTGACAGTCTTATGGGAACTCCCCTGTAGGCAACTAACTGCTTTTCTCTTGTTGCTTTTAGGATTCTCTTTTTATCTTTAAACTTTGGCATTTTAATTATGATGTGTCCTGGAGTGGGCCTCTTTGCATCCATCTTGTTTGGAACTCTCTATGCTTCCTGAACTGTCATATCTATTTCCTTCACCAAAATAAAAAAAATTCTTTCATTATTTTTTCAAATACATTTCCAATTTCTTCTCTTTCTCTTTTCCTTCTGGCACCCTTATGAGGCAAATGTTGAACCTCTAAAAGTTGTTGTAGGGGCTATTTATACTGTCCTCATTTTAGGGGGATTCTTTTTTCTTCTTGTTCTGATTGGTTGTTTTTTTGCTTCCTTATGTTACAAATCATTGATTTGATTTTCATTTTATCCACTCTACTATTGTTTCCCTGCAAATTGTTCTTTATTTCAACAAATGTATCCTTCATTTAGGACTGGATCTTTTTTATGCTGCTGAGATCATCATACATTTCCTTGATCATCCTTATAGCCAGTGTTTTCAACTCTGCATCTGATAGATTGTTTATCTCCATTTGGTTTAGTTCTTTTCCTGGAATTTTGATCTGTTCTTTCATTTGAACCATGTGTCTTTGCCTCCTCATTTTGGCAACCTTCCTGTGTTTGTTTCTATGTAGTAGGTAGAGCTGCTTTGACTCCATGTTTTGGTACTGTAGCCTAATGTAGTAGGTGTCCTGTAGGGACCAGTGGTGCAGCATCCCCTATCAAGATGCACCCTTTCTGTGGGCTGAGTACACCCTCTTCTTATAGATGAGCTTCTGGCAGATCAAAGAAAGGCATTTACCCAAGCCAGTCAACTGCAAGGATTGACTGTGACCACTTAACACCATGGAGGATTATCTGTGCAGGGGCAGGGTGTTGGTATTCCAATGAACATTGTCTGTAGCTGCCCACTGGATATACTGGCCCTGAGTTTTCTGCATGTATAGGCCAAGGTCAGTCCCCACCTGTGTTTTGCCCAGGGCCACCTTGCCTGAGCTGCCAGCTCTGTTGGGGATGGGTTTAGTAAAGGGAAAATGGCCATTGCTTGCCTTCACGCCAGAAACCTCAATTTCTCTGTGTATGACTGATGCCTTTCAGTGCTGGATTTCAGAGGGAGTAGTCTGTGTGTGAGTTCTTTAAGAAGAATTGCGTGGGGCTTCAGCAGATTCTTCTACCAATTCAATCCCTGCTCTTTTTTGCAGCCAGAAATTTTGGGGACTTATCATCCTGGTACCTGAACCCTGGGCTGGGGGCCCTGATATGGGGATGGGACTCCTCACTCTTGAGGGATCCCTCTCAAATTTTTATTCACCACACATGAGTGAGAGACCAGCCTATTCCAGGTCTTTGCCCCTCCTAACAGTCTGGATGGATATAGTTTACTTAATTTTGTAGCTGTTCCACTTCCATTCAACTCAATTTCTGATGGTTTTGTGTGATGTTTGAACTATATTTTAGTTATAATTTTGATATGGGTGTGTGGAGAGGCATGCCATGTCTGCCTATGCCACCACCTTGACCAGAAGTCTGCACAGAATATATTTTTTAATGCAGCATCTTCTTTGGTGACCTTCCTAGGTCAGTCATGCATAATATTGCCTGTGTACAGTGCATAATAGATAAGATACTTAGGATTTAAGAACTGTAAGCCTACTTGCTCTGTTAGAAGTTAATTAGAAAAAATAAGAACTATTGTGGGATTGGTCATATTACTTTCTAGTCATTAATACTAACCAGAACAACATTTTGAATATAAGGAGAAGGAAGAATGAAGCAAAAATTGTTAAAAATATATAAAACATTATGAGTGAGTTGAAACAATAGAAAGCTTTTATAGAATTATGTTCTGAAGAAATGGAACTTTGACATTACTGAGAAAACTGTTAAAAAGAAATGAAGTTTAAGGAAATGGATAAAATATACAAAGTATGGATGCCACAGAATATTTTTAACATTAATACTGTTAATAACACCTTTAGACAATTTTGCTTCATCTCAATTGACAACACAGAGCAAATGAATGTCAAATATCAATAGGTAATTGGTACATTTTGACTTTCAATAAGTATATAAACTATAGTAACTTTTGGTTTTAACAGAGTGGTAAACAAATATAAACATTTGGACAGTTTGTCTTATAATTTTACTTAATATTTTTACAAAGTGGAGAGTATAAATTCCTTGTTCTAAGACATGACTGATAATTATGGCATTATATGAGTCACATAACAGCTTTGCCAAGTGATTCATTTTTGTTCAGATTTTCTGAAAATATATTTTTATATTTACTTATAAATTTTCTGACTGCTAATCTTATGTGACATAAATCAGAAGCAGAAATTTGTGTCATGCATAAAATATAGCATTATTAGTCATAAGTTAATAAATAGATGAGTGCTGTTTAACATATTTTTAGACTTCTTTCATCTTGCATAAGTGAAAATTTGTATTCTATAACCAACATCTCTCCATTTTTTTCAGCCCCCAAGCTCTGGTAACCACTGTTCTCTGCTTTAATGTTTGACTATTTGAGATTTAACATGTAAGTGAGGTCATTTGTCTTTGGCTTATTTCATTTAACATTATGTCATTCAGATTCATTCACATTGTCTAAACTATGGATTTAAGAAAGGCTCTTCTTTTTAAGTATATTTTATTGATTATGTTCTTACAGTTGTCCCAATTTTTTCTCCTTTTTATCTTCCCTCTACCTTGTACCTCCCACTCTTCAGCATTGCCCCCCCAGCCCCCGCCGCCTTAGTTCATACCCATGGGTTGTACGTATAAATTATTTAGTTTCTCTATTTCCTATACTATTATTCTTCACCTCTATTGTCTATTTTATGCCTACCAATTATGTTTCTTATTCCCCACACCTCTTCCTTCCTGCTCTCCCCCTCCCCCTCCCCACTGATAACCCTCCATGTGATCTCCAGTTCTGTGATTCTGTTCCTATTCTAGTTGTTTTCTTAGTTTTTGGTTTTGCTTTTTAGGTTCAGTTGTTGAGAGTTATGCACTTTTGTCATTTTATCATTCATAGATTTTGATCTTTTTCTATTTCTTAGATAAGTCCCTTTAACATTTCATGTAATAAAGGCTTGGTGATAATGAACTCCTTTAGCTTTACCTTATTTGGGAAGCACATTATCTGCCCTTCCATTCTAAATGAAAGCTTTGCGGGAGAGAGTAATCTTGGATGTAGGTCCTCGCCTTTCATGACTTCCAATACTTCTTTCCAGCCCCTTCTTACTGGTAAGGTTTCTTTTGAGAAATAAGCAGATAGTCTTATGGGAACTCCTTTGTAGGGACCTCCTTTGTAGGTAACTCTCTTGTTTCCTCTTGCTGCTTTTAAGATTCTCTCCTTATCTTTAATCTCAGGTAACTTAATGATGATGTGCCTTGATGTGTTCCTCCCTGGGTCCAATTTTCTTGGTACTCTGTGGTCTTCCTGGACTTCCTGGCAGTCTATTTCCCTTGACAGATTTAGGAAGTTTGCTTGAATATTTGTTCAAATAAGTTTTAAATTTCTTGGTCTTCCTCTTCTCCTTCTGGCAGCCCTATGATTCGGAGGTCAAAGTACCTAAAGTTGTCTCAGAGGTTCCTAAGCCTCTCATTTTTTTCATTGTTGTTTTCTTCATTCTGTTCTCATTAGATGTTTATTTCTTCTTTCTGGTCCAAACCATTGATATGAGTCCTATTTCCTTCCCTTCACTGATGGTTCCCCATATATTTTGTTTTATTTCACTTTGTGTAACCTTCATTTCTTCCTTCATTTTGTGACTGAGCTCAGTCAACTCTGTGAGCATCCTGATTACCAGTATTTTGAACTCTGCATCAGCTAGGTTGTTTATCTCCTCATTGCTTAGCTCTTTTTTTTCTGGAGTGTTGATCTGTTCTTTCACTAGGGCCATAGTTCTTTGTCTGGGTACATCAATCTGGATGAATGTTTCTCTAACTCCTTAGTTGTCAGAGTTCCATGTAGTTTGCTATTCTGGCAGTTCTGGTTGCTTATTATTTTTAATTTGGTTGTTATTCTTCTTTTGGTTGTGTAAGGAAGCGAAGCCTTTCTATCTATGCCTCCATCTTGGCCAGAACTCACCAGAAAGGCTCTTTCTAAAAAGTCAGTGCATTTAAATCCTTCAAAGTCCAGTTTACTGCTATATTTTTAATTTAGTCTATTTTAAATTAATACTTCTTAGTCTGAACAGACTAAACACTAAAACTTTTAGCCTAAGTGACGTGAAGCTCACGTGAGATTACCCCAGGAACTGAGAGAAAGAGTGATTGGGTTTCATCAGACTCTGAGATGCATTTCTCAGGAACACAGTTTAATTTCCCCAGTAGGTGAGTTCTTTTAAGCATATCTGGACAGATTCATTATGCCAGTCAGTTGAGATCAAAGCTCTTTTTACTGAAGCCCAGAGAGGCATTTTTTACTCTGATTTAGCTAATATTTTTGTTTCATGCAAAAAATTTATTTTTTAACAAACATTCTCAAACATCATAGAGCTTTAAGAACTCAATGTATATCAGGGCGCCAAGCAAAAAAAGTACCAATTAAACAAGTTTTCAATATGACTTGTGGAAAATATTTTATTTGCTTTGTTAATTTGTCAGTTTATTCTACCTTTTGAATAAAGCTTTTTCAGAAGGGTCACTATACTGAACAGAAAAGGATTAGAGTTGAGATCCTACTTGGGGATGGAGCCCTGGTAAACTCAGCAAGGTATCATGTAAAAAATTTGTAGGGCTATGTTCTACCATCTGCACAAAGGTGCAAGCCAGAGGCGAAGTGGGGCTTGTAAAACTACAATCCAGACAAAGTCAGCTCAGTAGCTAATTGGATTAAGGCAGTCAGTTCCAAGTCTAGCTGCCTAATGAAGACCAATAATTTATTCTTTTAAATGAAAATAGCAACACCTGGAGCCTATACAATTTTTACTTGCCAATTGACACTCAGGTTCTCTACATGATGGAGTAGTTAGTACCAGGTTCCATTCCCATGATACATATATTTAAAGTAGATGTTACATATAAAATTATTATTTGGGGGCTTTTGAATGAAAAATGTGCTGTTGTGATTATTGAGGTAGGAGAAACACATGAGGGTGTCCCACACATAAGTGGAGTCCTCGAGGAAACCGGGAATATTGATTGACATTTGGAGCAGAAGGCACTAGAGTTTAGGGCTGCTGAGGTTCCTGAGAGTTGGCTCCACAGAGAAAGCACCAATACCTCTGCAAGACTTTTCTTTGAAAGCACGTATGAAAGGTGAGGCTCCTGGAGGGCTGGCAATGAATAGCTTCTGAGCGCAAACACTGCTAAGTTCTGACAGCCAATGAAGAAAGACCACAGTAAACACCAGGCATTCATTCGAGACTACATAAAACCTACGCCCTAAAATTTAGGGCCACTCTTCAGAAAAGTGCTACTAAACATTCAGACTAAGCAGGAAGCTGAAATACCTCTACTTTAATAAAACCTAAAACCAAATAACACTAGTAAGATCATCCACTTGAAATTTAAGTGCCTGCCAGGACAAAACTCAATATACATCAGAGCAAACTATGTCGAGCAGTTCAGCTGCCTCTTCTGGTAAGAACACAGACATGGCAATGTGTCTACATACTTCTGTGGCTATTTGCATACTATAGCAGTAAAGTAGTTTTGACACAGCATGGTCCCCATTCCTAAAATTTTTACTGTAAGTTGTCAGTCTCTGCTTTAGAGGAAGATAATATATTTGAGTTTCTAGAACACTAAGCGCAGAATAAAATAAAAAATTACCAAGCAGAAAATTTTACTACTACTCAAGAGATAAAACAGTAAATATTAGCCAATATCAAGATGATCCAGATATTGCAGTTAACAGACAAGCATTTCAAAATAATGATAATTGAAACATTAATCAAAAATAGTGAAAAGGTAGACAAATGGAAGAAAACAACTAATTCAATTGGGTTACACTCAACTAAAAGTGTTCAGATGGATATTATGTAACTGAAGAATATAATATAATACATTGTTAAGAAATCACTGATTGGACTTAGCTGACTGGATGTGGCAAGAAACAGAATTGGTGAATTCAATGATGAGTATGAATTTTTTAATATTGTGCTTAAATGAAAATTTTACTAAATTAAAAGTAGTGAATGCTTTGCTTAGTGTTATAAAATTAAATAAGAGTAGTAAGCACTTTGCTTAATGTTATGAAATTATATCTAGTAAAATGATGATAGAACAAGGTAGGATTTCTTTTAAACTTTTGCACTATTTTCATTTCTATCAAACAGCAGTGAAACAATGTAATTTCAAGTACCTTGTCTAATGACTAGTTAATTTTTATTTTCAAGGTGAAAAGTTCTCATTTATTGCAAGTTTTCAGAGACATCTTAGGAGTATATGTGAAAAGAAAGCAAACGGACATAGGTTTTATATAAAACAAATTAATTTTGTCTTAATAGTGTGGTATGCATATTTGATTTTATTATAACTGATACATTGGTCTTACTCAAGGTATATTCATTTTTTATATTTCATAACTGCTTTTTGAGTTCTTAAAATGTAGAAAAAATTATTGCTTAATTTTATCTTCTGTTCTGATTTAGAAGTTATGCATGTTAATTTTGGTGAACACTCAAAATAGAAAGAGTTTAGCTCCACTGAACATGATTCTTTTAGAGATATTTAAAGGATTTACATATTTTTTTACCCTCCTAGGAATACTTACCAGCTTCGACTTGCTATTCACACACTGACAGTCAATACACCCTACAGGGTGTGTCCCTGTTCACATTCTTAAACACACCATTTACTTACCTTTTCTCCAGAAGAACTAATCAACTTGCCTGGAATCCCCAACTACCTCTTCAGCACTAACTAGATGAGACCACAGCGTCACTGTATTTTAGACCCTCAAGTTTCTGAATGATCACCAAGCAATAAACTGTGGACTTTGATATTCTACAAGAGGAAAAAACAAACCAAACTAAACTAAGTAAAGCATACCTATCATGTCTCCCTACTTTACTCAAAGATTTATAAGATTCTCTCACACTCTCCCTTTGGAAAAAGACATTTAGAGGAATATGAAGTCAATTTGTAATGAAGAAGTGAGAAGAGAACTTGGAACTGTGGAGACCTTCCATATTTATATTAGAATGTATAATAATCACTTGGAAGGTTAATAATAAAGTGCTTAACCTGAATGTCTTTTTAGAATTTGAATAGCATAGTTGTTCAGTTATGACACAGTTTGAAGTGAGAGCCAGAGCCTGTGGCTTGTCAGAGGATAAGGATGGCACACTTCCTGTGCACCTTGGACAGCTGAGAATGGAGGACAGGCAAGTGGAGAGCTGAAGCAATTAACAATCACTTTCAACAAAGCATGTCAGGAAAACTTTTGTAGGCAGTGAAGGAAGAGCAAGCTCTTAGAAGAGACATAACTGTTGACATGGCAATGCTATGATATTGTAATAGAAATAGCCACAAATAATTGGCACGTAAAATTTACATCCTTCTGCTTCAGCTGGTGTAGCTCAGTGGATTGAGCATGGGCCTGTGAACCAAAGGGTTGCTGTTTTGATTCCCAGTCAGGGTATATGCCTGGGTTGCAGGCTGGTTCCCAGTAGGGGGCATATGAGAGGCAACCACACATTGATGTTTCTTTCCCTTTCTCCTTCTGTTTCCTTCTCTAAAAATAAATAACTAAAACCTTTTTCTAAAATATACATCCTTCTTCTGTTCTTCAGTTACCTCTTTTATACCTGGGGTTTAAGAAATGGTAATAGTAAAAGACATAAAACTGTACTTGAACAACAATTAAAATAAAAAAATTAATGGTAATAGGAATAGATGTCTTGGGTGTAGAAATGGTTGATGGCATAGACTTTAGAGACAAAAAGCCTGAGATTGGTTAAATCCTGACTCCAGCATTATTTAGTTGTTTGAAGTTGGACCAACAGTATAATTGTAAAACAGTGGTAAGTACTTTATTCTATTACTGAGAAAGTTAGGTGAGTAAACATTGAAACCATGTAGAATATGGTGATAGCATGTGAGTTTTAAAGAAAAGTGAAAATGGTGGTGGAATGTTTTATTACAAAGTAGCTAAAATAGGCCCTGGCTGGTGTCCTTTGGTGGATTGAGCTTGGGCTGCGAACCAAAGAATCGCCAGTTTGGTTCCCAGTCAGGGCACATGTCTGGGTTGCAGGCCAGTTAGTTCCCCAGTGGGGGCCATATGGGAGGCAACCACACACTAATGTTTCTCTCTCTCTCTCTTTCTCCCTCCCTTCCCCTATCTCTAAATAAATAAATAAAAGCTTTTAAAAAGTAGCTAATTGCTCTGTTCTTGAGTGCCTGAAGGCAAAAATTAGCAATAAAACTTATAATGTATGAAGGACACATGGACAAAGCCAAAGGGGGTGGGTTTGAGGGTGCGAGGCAGGGATGGGCAGGGCAGGGAGGGGCATGGTGGAGTGAAAACAGAGACAATTGTACTTGAACAACAATAAACATAAAAATAAATATGTTGAAGAAAGGATCATTGAGATTTAGGGGTTGAGGGAGAATGAAACAGGTCTTGAAAGGCTAATTAGAGGAAGGAATTGACTATGTGATTGAAATTCTTATTTTTCTATAGGGATAAGTGTAGCAACCCTAATTAGAATTATTATTTTTTTGTGATGAAAAGTGTGAGATTATTTTTTCAATGAAAGGCCATGCACCGTATCTACTACCATGATGAATATATCTAAATACATGAATGAATTCATCAAGGATAAGAATTTCAGTAGGGAGTCTTTTGGAGGTGGAGAATAAGCACAATTCGCAGACATTTCTCGAGTTGGAGTTGAAGTTTGCCTCAATCCAGCAGCATTGGATTTGGCAAAGATGTAGATTGAAGAATTAGTTATTCATAGTGTAAAATTGGAAGTTGAGAATAATATTTTATCCTGGAGTAAGAAGTAAAAATAAATCACAATCTTTGGATTGGAAACAGTATAAAATTGTGGCACCTTGTCCGTAATTTCACAGGCTATCCTCTCTAAAACAGCGTCCTCTCCCACCTGTAACACACCTACCACACTCTGCCTCTTCAACCTGTCTTTCTCTTTCTTAGCACACGGCATTAACTAAAACTAGAACATATACTTCATAAAGTCAAAATGTTATTATTTTGTCTCTGCACTTCAAATAGTACACAGCATGTAGTAAGTTTTCAAGAAAATATTTTGAACGAATAAATGTTTTGACTAATTTATTACATAACAGTTTAGACCATGGGTTTGAGAGACAAGGACTCCAGGAGTCCTCTGTAGAAACAAATAGCTAAAATAAAAGTAATACACCTCAAAAGAAAGAAGTTGTCCAGGACAAGAACAGAGAATTAGAGTTGCCCATATTTGGGAAGAAAAGCTGTGAAGCATGGGTGATGCACTCTTTAATTGCAACCCGATAAATGTTTTTGAAATACCACAAAAGCAATGGAAAAAAAGATTATCAAAAGGTAAGATTGATTAAATTATTCAAAACTGGAATAAAGGTTTAACAAACAAGAGCTATATTTATATATTTTATATATTGTGTTTCGCAGGCCAATTAAAAGTTCAGCTAAATGCATATTAGGATAAACATTTTCTGTATATAAAATTAGGCATAAATGGGTAAGGGGGAATTAGTGTTGGATACTTCTGTTAAAGGCTTCATTTTATTTGACAATTTAAAAGTTTTGTAACATGAAAACTTTTCTAGTGGATTATTGATTTAATACTCTTAATCAACATTTTTTCCTTAAATAATCAAGGTGTAATAGAGGCATTTTGCTCATTAATATTTTGTGAATGTATAGGTTTTATTACCATTTTGACAGAGTCTTGTTGGATTTTTGTCTCTGTAAGCAGGCAACTAAAATTACCTCCTTGGATTGCTTTTGATGTGATGTTAAGGTTAAAAATGCATGTCTTTCCATTCTGCTCAAGACAGAAAACATTGCAGGTGGCTTGACATAATTGCTCTGTCAATATCAGAAAATTATACAACTGCCAGCAAGCCCTGTTTAAAAGTGATCCTCGAAGGGCTCGTTTCTGTGCTATTCATGTCCGGAGGCTGTAGAAAATTTGTTTGCTTGTCAATGTCTTCTCAGCCAGGTTTGTTCTTAACTCTTTATCACTGGTGAAGTGTGTTATATAAATAAAAACTATTTTCTACCAGGGGAAAATTGTGGATAAAAAGAAATGTAAATAACTGTAATTGTGAGTTAAGTAATTTGAAATATTCATTAACATCTGAAGCCTATACACTTCAGATATAGCCAACTCCATGCAACATTAAAATAACCAGTGCTTTAACTGGCAATCATTACAAAGGTTTACATAGGAGGTACAGGACACTTATATGTTAACCCATTTATTTCTGGGTTCTGTTCTACAATTATGTGCAGTATTCATTAATCTTGCTTTATAGATAAGGAGGTATGATTCCCCATGATTGTGTAGATACTAAGTGAAAAGTGGGGATTCAATCATACTTCAGTTTCATTGCAAAATCATTGGGTTTTTTTTTACCTAATTCTAATCAGTCATTCATGCATGAAAATTTCCATGAAACTTGGTGTTTAGCCTAAAGTTTATATATGTATTTATTAATGGAGTATCAAGCCTTTAGAACCTGGTTTATATTATTGCTAGGAAAAATTATTGTTATTTTGCTTTATTCTAATTGTTCAATACAAATATAGAGATAATTTTTCATTAATTTGCCTCTAGTTATTTTACCAGAATCTCTTCATTCTTGAATGTTTTTTTGGTTTATGTTTGTTTGTTTTATCATTTAGTTGATGGATTTCATTAATTTGTTTTATTCAAGAATGGCTCTTGATTGCTTTATATACTTAATACCTGAAAGTTTGGTAAAAAGCATTTATATTTTTAAAGCTTTTACATTATGAAAATACTACATTCATTTAAGAAATATTTAAATAACACATAGATAAAAAATGAATGACTATTGTTCCCACCTAAATCTCCAGATATTTCACAGGTTTGGGCATATGGGAGAGTTTGCATTCGGGCCACAGAGTGTATGCAGGTGTGAAATATGTTTTGTTTTCACTGCTTATCTCACTTTCTCCTAATTTTATATTTGATCTTTACATGACCTTTATTGTATTTTTGCTGATTGTGTTCTCAGTAAAATTTATTCAGTTTTAGCTACCAGAAATAAGTCTGGCTATGATTCATATGTGAATTTAATGAAAAAAATGGGTATATTATTGGGATACCTGTAATACCAAAGAAAGAATGAAGAACAGGCTCATGATATGATATGAAATGATAGAAACCATCCTGCTTACTGATCTGGTCTAGCAGCTAGCCCTGGAATGATAAAAAACAAAACATAGAAACAATGGAAAACTCTAATCACCGTTAGTTTTTATCACTGTACATACAATTGTAATTATAGAGGGTAACCATTTAAATGAAGTTTGCTTGGAGCACCTGACCGCCTATTGTTTGGACAAGGACAGAAGTCATTTAATAGTCCCTCCTGACTGTATCCAGTAACAAAACACAGGCAAACTGAGTGGCGCTGCCAAACGGAGGCAGAGTGGAGCTTCTCGCCCACCCCCAACACACTCCAGACCAGGATCAGGATTATGNACATACAATTGTAATTATAGAGGGTAACCATTTAAATGAAGTTTGCTTGGAGCACCTGACCGCCTATTGTTTGGACAAGGACAGAAGTCATTTAATAGTCCCTCCTGACTGTATCCAGTAACAAAACACAGGCAAACTGAGTGATGCTGCCAAACGGAGGCAGAGTGGAGCTTCTCGCCCACCCCCAACACACTCCAGACCAGGATCAGGATTATGGACAGTTTCATTTTCTTCTGCAGTTTTACTTAAATTTTCCATCCTTTTGTCATTTGCACAGGATTTTTGAAATTTTCTTTGTCTTTTTCTTCTAGTATTTCTATCGCTCAGCTTTGTTTTATTTCAATAATTATATTTTAGATTATAACAGCAATTTTCTTAAATGGTTTAATGTTTTTAAATTTAAAGTAACATACAAATGTGATTTTTTTAATTTTAAGGCATTAAAAATAAAGCTGAAGACCCATTCAACTACTGCTCTCAGCATTAGTCCATTGCCTTAACCCCACCATCGCTGTTAGACTGTGTTTTATAGTTTCTTCCGCACCTTTCATTACGTATCCCTAGAAATTTATAATATTTCACAATAATATTTGGTGAAAATATTTGTTCTTAAATAAAATGTATTGTGATTATATATACATTTGGCAAGTTATTTCTTCCTGAAAAGTTGTGTTTTAGGAAACCATACTAGCATATATAGACATGACAAATTATTCATATTTAAAAAATTAAACTCTCCTTAATACTGTAGAGGGCACAAATATAAGGTATAAAGCTCAGAAAATCTGTAATCACCTCAAATCAAGATATGCCACATTTTCATTCCCCTAGAGGTCCCTCATTTTATTCCACCCAAATGCACTCCTCTCAATTAAAGGTACCTATATTCTGACTTCTATCATGATATATCAGTTTTGCTTTTTTGAACAGAACATAAATTATATCATACAGTATATAGTCTTTTGTGTTCATTTTCTTTCCGTAATTAATTTTAATCTATGATGCACTTAAAAATCATTGTTTGCATACGCTATTAAATGAATATATTACAATTTACTCATTCTAGTATAATTAATGGATATCTGGATTATATTCAATTTGGCCTACTTGTATTAAATCTCTGAAAACAATCTTCTCTCTCTCTTTTAACTGATACGTATACAAATTCTTTTTTTATGTGACTAGAAATAAAACTAACAGGTCATAAGATGAATGTGTGTTTAGTCTTTGTTTCTATAAGAACTTTGTACCAATTTATAACACAAATATCAATTTATGAAGTTCTTTTTTAGTACATTCTTGCCAGTTCTTGGCATTTCTACTTTTTTACCTCACCTGAGGACATTTCTTCATTGTTTTCTTTTTTTTTTAGAAAAAGAGGAATGAGAGAAAAACATCAATGTGAAAGAAACATCAACTGGTTGCCCCCGTACATACTGCAACTGGGAATCAAACTCACAACTTAGATATGTGCTCTCATCAGGGGCTGGGGTTTTACCCTGTAATCTTTCAGTCCATGGGACAACAGTCCAACCAATCAGTGGAGTGAGTGCCGACCTGCTAATCAAAGAGTCACTGTTTTGATTCCCAGTCAGGTCACATGCCTGGGTTGCAGGCTAGGTGCCCAGTAGGGGACACATGAGAGGCAACCACACACTGATGTTTTTTTTCCCTCTCTTTCTCCCTCCCTTCCCCTCTCTAAAAATAAATAAATAAGATCTTTAAAAAAAACCTAAGTTACACCAACAAGTTAAAATAACTAACCAATGTTTAAAACTATATCCCCCTAATTTGACGCAATCCTTTCCTGACCTAGTATAAAACACGTTTCCAAACAAATGTTTGTCTCATTACTCAGAAGCTCTGAAAACATGTTTAATGCCAACTCTCTATTTCAGTATTAACTTCGTGTCATGTCAGTTTTAAATTGTCTTCTAAATACTTTTTTCCCTGCATTTATAAAGCATTCTGCTGGTCTTAAAATATATTACACTTAAACTACGGTGTGACATAAAAAATAATGCTAAAAAATTAGGTGGTTTGCAATGTTATACATCTGATACACATGCTTCAAAAACACAAACGGACATGCTCAGCAAATCTAATGCTTGAAAACTTGAATTATGATGGCACTTTTACATGCGTTGTTGAACAAAAAAATGTAAATCATTCCATTCTTATCAAGGATCTTTAATATTAATTCAAACACTGTGTGTTTCCTCCATATTTTATATTTACATATTTCAGATCTCTACACCATTGGTATGTTAAACTGGAACAATGCCCCTGCTTTTAATCTGCACCCTGGGAAAAAACACTTACACGTAACTAAATTTTGAATTCTATAGTCTGCATTCTTTCTCTTGCAACTTCTGTAAACTTTTCCAAAATTTGTTCTTTACTACTTGGTTTCCTCCTGGGCTCCACAAACTAACTGCGATGTTGATTCTAATCTTGAAAGAAATCAGAAACTATTATAAGTTTACTCAAAGTTTATCTAAAGCAAATGTGAAAAAGGCCACCTTTTATCACTCAAGAAGTGGGATCCTTACATGTATTAAATTTATGGATGTGTTAGTACCTGCTTGCTGATATGGGTTTGGTTGGTGGTTCTTCACAAATTTGAGATTAAATCTGAAAAAGGGTGTTCCTACGAGGATTGAATGCACACACTGAGGCAGATGCAGTGATTGAGTAGAGCTATGGTTGTTTCAGACATGTGCTAAGTATATTCTTAGAGGAAAAATGAATATTGTTGACTGGAAGATCAGCCTCTTACAGAATGACTAGATGTTCATTAAAGCTCTTTCTCCCTCATATTCCTATCTTAGAGTCTACATTCCAGCCTCATGCACAGATTAGCTATGGATACTTCACTTGAGTTCTTGCCAGGGGAAGGGGAATGAAAGAGATGTGCATCACTCTGAATCTAGCCCATGTACCAGTAAGTCTTTTGTTGGATTCTCTATTTTCTTGCTTTTCTGTTAGCTAGAAGGCTGGTGCCCAAGTAAGGACAAGAAATTGTGCCATATTTCACGTGGCAAAGACACTATCAGCCTGAGATCTCACTTAAAACTCTAAAAAGCCTAACACTTTTCCTGTCCATCACCAAAAACAACAGCTTGGAAGCTCTGTGGGTCATGTATGTGAATCAGCAATATAGCCACTTTCTGACAGCCAATGAGTTTGGTGGTGTTCTTACAGTTGAAGATTACTGTAATTACAATAATTTCCAACATTATTATGTTCACATCCATACTTTTTTATTTGTTTGTTTCATTGTGTGTTCAAATATTTTTCTTGTTAGGGCTTTTCAGAACCAATACCATAAACTAAAATTTCAGTTCTATTATTTATTTCCTGTTTTGTGTTTAAATTAGTAATTTTTATGTTATCTTTCAAGAGTATGGCAACATTTTTCCCTGGCAAAAATTTAGGCTTTTAAATAAGACAGATCTGTAATTAAATCCCAACTAGAGTTATTACTGAATACTTACTGCATTGGTCCTTAATGTGACTTTGTTTTTCTGAACTTCTAAAAAGCTGTTATGAAGATTAGAATATTGCATCCAAAGTATACACCTAAAATGTGCTAAAAAATGCTAACTCTTTTAACTGTTATTTTTGCACAGTAGTTAATGTGCTAGTGACAGGGATATTCTCAAGCATGAAACCACAACGTGATCATTAAAATTCGACAAAATACAGGTGTTCCTCAATTTACCATGGTGTTACATCTTGATAAACCCATCGTAAATTGAAAACATCTTAAGTCAAAAATGCATTTAGTACATCTAAACTACTAAACATCATAGCAGAGCCTGGCCTACCTTAAACATGAGCGATTATCTTGAGTTTCATCTCAAGAGTAATTGCTTTCCTCTTCTGAAACAAGAGACACAAGTGGGTTTTGGAAACATGTCAGAATATGAAAACACAAAGCACAACATCTAAAATATGTTGACAAAAATGAACACTGTAAAGTATTGGTTGTTTACTGTTCTGATTACATGGCCAAGTGGGAACTACAGTTCATGGCCACTTCCCAGCATGACAAGAGAATATGTTGCTACATATTGGTGGTCTGTATCAAAATTCAAAATTCTAAGTAAGTTTTCTACTCAGTGTGTATTGCTTCCACGCCTTCATAAGATAAAATAATTATACATTGTGTCATAATAAGTCGGGGACTATCTGCACATGATATAAAGAGGTAGGTACAATATGACCCTGAAACTCTGAAAATATAATCATCACATATACCACCACAATTAGAGCTGAAAGGAACAGTTCATTGGAAAAGTTGATGGTGTAGGTAGCTCTGAGTGAGCTTCTGACCATTACAGGCAAAAAGAAAAAAAAATATTTTCTTCAAAGTTTTTCTAAGTTTTTTAACAAATATTATCTCTTTTGTTTTATAGTATGCTCCACTCTAATCCTTAAAGTAAACCAGGATAAATCAATACAATTCTTTAGCACATCTAAGTACACTAAAATGTTTCATGAGGCAAAAGTTCTGGGCTAAGTCAAACCAAAGCATTCCTATTACATACAGTTACTGGGTTTGCTACCTGAGAGCAGAAAACATCCCATGGGCAAATTGCCCTCCCAGTGATTAGAAAATTAAATGCAACTTTTAATCTTTAATCTTCCCACAGTACTGCTCATGTTAATATTCTCTTTATGCATTCCTGCTGAACCATGTTAGTGCACAAAAACCCCCAAAAGTCTCAGGGTGACAATTAATGATTAGAGAAAAGTTGGCTTGAGGAGAGAAGAAGGAACAGCTTTAATGTTAGGTGATTAAAGAGTACCATAATCAACTAGATTTTTATTAAATTTATTTGTTAACTTAGTTTAGTGTTTTAAAAAATGATCAAAGAGCCACCTATGCAGACTTGTTCATAGAATTTTAATATTTATGTCTAGGTATAAAGTATACCTAAAAGGTATTTTTTAAAACATAATTACTCTCACCAATGATCCGATCAACAAAGAAAAGCACAATATATATTTTAGAGTATTTATTCATTTTAGAAGTTTTATAGGACTGTCACCATATTTAATCATAAAAACTAAAGAGAAATTATCTATGAGTTTGGAAATAGAATAGCATAAACAAAATTTTATAGTCATATTTTGTCATTTTACTCAAAAAATAAATAATTGCCATTTAAAAATATAACTAGAGAAGACAAAATAGCACAACTATTTAAATTTATCTGAAGTAAATAAAAACATCTGGAAATATAAGAAAATAAAAACAAAAGTATTGCTATTGAAAGAGTAGAATATATTTAAAGAATGAAAGAAATCTCTAAAATAAGCACTTAACCAGAGATCAAAGAATTTAAGAACCAGTGAAGGGCTTAAACATTACCTTGTTATTCCCTGTTCACAATTTAGAAGAAAAAAACAATTAAAAATATGTCAGAACTCATATCTATATGAAAAAACAAAAGCGACAAAGAAAAATAAGTGAAAAAACAAAGTATTTTATTTTTCTTATTTTGGCTTAGTCTACTATTTGTTCAAAGCAATAATAGTAATAGTATATTGGCTGATTATAGTATATGGTTAAGTAAAATAAATGACACAAATGTTATTTAGAATGGGAAGAAGAAATTAGGAAAACTCTAAGTTACATACTACCCATGAAGTAATATAGTGATATTTGAAGGATTTAGGTTAGTTGTAAATGTATTTTGAAAACCGGAGTAACCATTAAAAAGAAATACAATTGATATGCTAAGAAAGGAGAAAAAAATGAAACCAAATACATTCTCAGTTAAACCAGAGAAGGCATAAAAAGGGGAACATGAAAAACAAAAAGAAACAAAGAACAAGTGCAACAAATAGAAAGCAGTTGTGAACATGATAGATGTGAATCCAGTTATATCAATAAATCACTTTAAGTGGAAATGGTCTAAACATAGCAACTGAAGTCAGAAACTGTTAGAGTAAATTTTAAAATATTGTCTAGAAGAATCTCACTTTACATACAAAGACACAGATTAGTTAAAATAAAGAGATAAAGATATATATCATGCTGACACTAAGCAGGAGAAAGCTGGAGTAACCATATTGACTTTTGACAAAGCAAACTTTAAAGCAAAGGAAATATTAGGGATAAAGATGCACATTATATCGTGAAAAAGAGACTCAATTCTTCAAGAATGTGTAATAATGTTTATGCACTGATGAATGCATGATGCAAAAACTGATAGACCTGCAAGAAGACATTACTTTGGAGGTTTCAACACTCCTCTATCAAACATGAACAGATCCAGCAAAAAGAAAATCAGTAAGAAAATAGTTGAACTGGAAAACACCATTGATAAACTGGGTCTATTTCATATTTATAGATCAATTCATTCAAAAATACCACAGACACATTTTCCTCAAGGTTGCACAGAAAATTTACCAAGATGGACCACATTTGGGACCATAAATTGGACTTAATGAATTTAAAAGACTAGAAATCATTCATTGTCTGCTTTCTGGCCACAAGGATATTAATCTAATAATCAAAAACAGAAAGAGTTGGAAAATCTCAAAATATCTGGAGATTAATCAACACACTTCTAAATATCACATGGGTCAAAGAAGAAGTCTCAAGAAAAAAAAATTTTTAAGATTTTATTTATTTATCTTTAGAGAGGAAGGGGAGAGGAGAGAAACATCAATGTATGGTTGCCTCTCAAGAGTCCCCTGCTGGGAACTGGCCCGCAACCCAGGCATGTGCCCTAACTGGGAATCGAACCGCGATCGTATGGTTCACAGGCCCGCGCTCAATCCACTGAGCTACACGAGCCAGGGCAAGAAAAAAAATTTAAATATTCTGAACTAAGTGAAACTACAACATCAAAATTTGTGGGATGCTTACAGGGAAACTTATAGATGCACACACAGACACATACTTAAAATGAATAAAAAGTATAATATCAATAATACAAGCTTCCACCTAAAGGAACTAAAGGAAGAAATAAAATGTACTTTGAAACATGTAGAAGAAAGAAATAATGAAATCAGTAAAATTGAAAATGAAAAATTAATAAAGAAATATCAATAATACCCAAAGCTGGGTTTTTGATAACTTTCATAAACTTGATAAACCTCTATTTGGGCTAACCAAAAAAAAAAAAAGAAAGTAAAATGAGGAAAAAGATAGACAGCAAGCACAAATTACTAAATGAGAAATGAAAGATTACTCACTACTAACCCTATGAACATTATAAAATAGTAGAAGAATACTATGTTCAATGACTCTATTCCCACAAATTTGATAACCTTGGTAATGGATCAATCCCTTTAAAGATAATTACCAAAACTCACAAGAACAGAAATTCATATATATGCTTATGTCTATTAATGAAATGTAGTCATTTTTTAATAATATTTCAAAAACATAAAGCATCATTTCCACATGATTTCACTGATTTTGATAGAAATTGCTTTAAATCTGTATGTTGCTTTGGGTGATACGGCAATTTTAACTACGTTGATTCTTACAATCCAAGAACACAAAATACCCTTTCACTTTTTTGTGTCTTCCCCAATTTCTTTTACTAATGCCTTATAGTTTTCAGTGTATGGGTCTTTCACATCCTTTGTAAGTTTATTTCTAGGTATTTTATTTTCATTTAATTACTTTGGATTAGTAATTTAAGGATCTTTGTTTTCAGTAAATAGGCTTTTGAAAACAACAAAATGGTTTTTAAAACATTTGGAGCAAGTTTTAATTTAAAATGAAGAACCATTTTTATAGTTCTATATTTAATCTGTTTAACCTCAACTCCACTGACCAACTCTCAACCCTAGGTTATTTCAGCCAACATAAAAATTCAGCTACTTCCATCCCGTGAGTTATTGTAGTGCAAATAAAGGAAAATCTTTCACTTTGATAACTTGTGCATAAAGAGTTAAGAGCTTTGAAAATATTCCATATTTTTGTAGTAAATTAGAATATTGAAATATTGAAAGTAATGTGTTAAAATTGGCAGGGTCAGGGAAGATGTATGCTTACTAATCTATTCTTTTGTTGTAATTTTAGTAAGAATTTAGTAACTTGTTACTATATGCTTAAGATCCTGCGAATAAAGCAGTGGAGAGCAAGCAAAATAAATGAATAAACAAACAAACAGGTGGACGTAAGTTTTATAGAGAAAAAGGAAAGATAGTAAGGTGTGATGGGGTATGGTAGAGAGTACTGGTGCTTATAATTTCTAATTTATTCCAGAGAATCAGAGACAATCTGTCTGATCAGGTAACATGTGAGTAAAGTTCACAGACATACAGGTGGGTGTCATGTGCCAATCTGGGAGACGAGCACTCAAAGTAAAGGGGGCATTAAACACAAGTACATCAGACACATTTAGATTGTTTGAGAAAAGTAAGAAGGCCAGTGTGTGTGGTTGAGTATCCAAAATGGAGAGTGGTAGGATATTGGTCAGGGAGTTGAAACTGAACTAAGTCACGTGAGGTCTCCGGACCTTTGGCTATTTGCTTGCCAATGTGAACTGCTACTCAGACTGGGCATAAAGACTACATTTTTAAAGAATTTTTGTCATTATATATAGCCATGTAACTGACACACTCAAAAGAATGTGAGGGGAGGTGATAGATTTCATTTCCTAGTCTGTAAAATTCTGCTAGGTTTGGTAATCATGCTCTTTCCCTATTTGCCACCATAGATAAGACAAACAAACACAGTGACCGTGGAGGCCACATTCTCAATAAGGTGAGGACCTCAGTTTGATTTTGCGGACTTGAATCACAATGGAGAAGAGAAATACCTTTTAATCAGAGACATATGTTTGGGACTTATGAAACTGAAAAATAAACATCTGACACATTTTAACCATTCTACAGAGCTCTGTTTCACACAGCAGCTGGCATTAGCTTAATATCAGGCCATCTAAAGGAATTTGCCTTTTATTGTGAGACAGACAGGAAAATCTTTGGAATAGTTAATGAGGAAGAGTGACATGATTAGATTTGTACTTTAAAATGATGACTCTGTTCACGGTACAGAAAACTGATTGCAACTGAGAAAGGATAGAAGGAAGGAGATTATCTAGAAGTCTATGGTGATGATTAACTAGACTGTTAGCAGTTAATGTGGTAGATGGTAGTTAGATTCTTGAAAAAAAAATTGTCCGTGTAGCTAACAATCCCAATGATAGCCTAGAAGTAAAATGTGTGAGAAAGAAATCAAAAAGCATAATCATTTCATGCTGAAGTAACAGAAACAAAATGCTGGCTTTTACTGGGTTTACTTTAAATAAAAGTAGCAGAAATAAAAAATGATCAGGAATTCAACTAAAGAAGCCTTTTGACACTAACAATTGATATTAAATAGACATCTTAAACATGAGCTGAACATTTCAGTTTAAGACAGCCCTGCAGGGAGACTCTAATCTCAGCTCCTTTTGTAGACGTAGTGAGTCTATAGCTACATAAAGCACAATTTCCTCTTTTAGAAAACCTACAGTCAGGTGAATGATACCTATGCTTTAGGCACATGAGGAGAAAACCACATTAAAGCCATAGATCCCACCCTCAAAGTGGTGAGTCACAATCAGGAGCCAGCTCAGAAACAGGAGGGTCTTCCTGAGGAGTTGAGAGTTCAAATTCCACATGGAGTACCCCAACTTTTAAAACCTATAGCTGAAAGACAAGCCCCCAAAACATCTAACTGAAAAAGAACAGGGCTCAAGCCCAAGACCCACAAGATCAGGCTTTGGGAACTGCTCTTAATAGGCCCATGCCCTTGTACTTACCTGTCCCAGGGCCCAGCTCAGAGGCAGCCAATAGTGCCAAGACTTACAATGTGGACCTGCCAGTTTATATTAAAGTGTTGGCTGAGGGGGAGGTAACTAATTTAACACACACATCTAGGAGCTTGCTGTAACACTCTCTGGGGACAGAGATTTGTGGGCACAGCCTTTCTACAGTGCCTTTGCTGTGCTCCAACCAGTATCTTCCAGATGGGCATTTTATACTTATCTGGTGTTCCAGTCTTTGCAGCTTCTGTCCCAGTGATGCCTCTCAACTGCCTGAGTCAGGAAAGCTTGTGTTCCTGGACCCATGGAACTGTAATAATAGATGTAACCCAGGAAGGAGCCCATACCCCTGTCTGGTGCCCCACTTTTTGAGGCTGTTGCTAGGAGACACCTCTCCATTGCCTAGCTCTGGCAGCCAGGGAGACTTACATTTTTGGATCCCACAAGACTATAATCTACGAAGAAAAAATCTTTTTTTAATTTATTGATTTTTACTGAGAGGAAGGAAGAGAGAGAGATATGCAGGAAGAGAAATAGAAACATCAATTTCTTTTTTTTTAATCTTTAGAGGGGAAGGGAAGGAGAGAAATATCAATGTATGGTTGCCTCTCATGAGTCCCCTGCTGGGAACCAGCCTGCAACCCAGGCATGTGCCCTGACTGGGAATCAAACTGTGATAGTGAGTTCGCAGGCCCTGTGGTTCGCAGGCCCTCGCTCAATCCACTGAGCTACACCAGCCAGGGCTAGCATCAATTTCTTGTTCTACTTATTTATACCTTCATTGGTTGATTTTTGTATGTATCCTTACCAGAGATCGAACCTGCGTCCTCGGCATATTGGGATGACACTGTAACCAATGGAGCTACCTAACCAAGACCGGAGAAAGAATACTTAAGCAGCAACCATCCCCAGAGCATAACAGGAGGTAACAAACCCAGAAGCTCAGTCTTAGCTAATGATCACAGCTGTGGCATGAGCAGCAGGCCTTTAATCACGAACTGTCTATGGGCCAACTGTAATCCCTCTCAGAGCATTTATAGGATGGACACTATTTTCATTCCCTCACTCTGTCATGTTACAGTGTCTGCTATCTCCATGAGGAAAGCTTTATATGCAGCTGATGCTGAGGATTTTATGTCTGGTGCCCTGAATCTTGTAGTTTATGCCAGGGCATGCCCCTTGGTCACCTAGCTCTGGTGGCCAGGAGGTCTTGCATTGCTGGTTCCCATGGGACTGTGGCAATTGGAGAGGTGACTACGGGCAGACCACCACCAGGGCACTGCACACACGGCAGACTAAGGCAGGGTTCAGATTCAGCACATAGCTAGTGGACTACACAACTGCTCTCTATCACATAGACAAGGACAACAGTGTGGTGATATGACAGCCAGAGAGAAAGGGAAAGGGGTAGGTAGGGGTGGGCAATGGGGGGATAAATGGGTACTAACAGAGACTTTAACTAGGACATTGGTCACACGAAGAAGTGTGAAGGTGATGAATGAATGTCACCCCAATAAACTCAATTAAACAAAGAGACAAATCACCTATATAGATATTAGATTTATAAACAATTATGTAAGAGATTGTGTTAGAGAGATAGAAATTGAGGCAGATATGATCTGCAAAAAATGAGGAGGTAACCAAAGGGATCTGTTGATGACTGCAACAAATATAGGCTGCACAAGCTCCAAAGTTGAGCTGATAAAATAGAATCAGTGCAACTACTTTAAAATATATATTTACTTTCATCATTATGCATTCTCATTTGACACCAAGTTTTGACCACTATAAGCTAAGTCCACAAAATGGTTTAAGTACCACTCCTGGAAAAAGATTTTCCAAAAGCAGCTAAAATTAATGACTAGTAAATATTTTTAGAGAATAAGTGACCATTAATATCCCCAAATCGGCTCTGGTCTGAGCAATTAATCTTGACAGAGTATATAAATTAGTATAATTATGTGCTTTTTATCCATCTAACACTGTGTTGATAAAATCTGAACAAAAACTTTTCATTATCCATAAACTCAATTTACATTCCACCTCTTCTTCTCTATCTGCATTTGTACTGCTTTACTTCAGACTCTGATATACTCACATTCTGAAGCAACAACTTTTCTTAACTTGCCTCCTTCTCCTAACTCCAATTTCTCTTTCACAGTTACTGTTTAGATTCAAAGGTGACTTTGAAGATATATATACTCATCTTCCTTCTGCTTCAAAAGAAGAAAAGAAAAAATTAATTTTATAAGGCTTAGTAAAGAAACCCAAGTGACTTTTGAGGCCACTTACATTCAAAGATTGGCCGATTTTCAGAGGCATGAGTTAACGTCAGCTGTAGATTCATGATTACTCAGGTGAGACTGTTACTGACAAGTTGGTATAGCATCCCATTCACTGGAAGGAATCCAATTCTGACTGGCTGATTTAAACAAACAAACAGATAAATAAATATATAAAATGAGGTGTTGTTACTGATTGTCTCATTTCCATAGGATTGCCCACTGAGAAAAATTTGTTATTGGTTAAATAGAAATTCACAGTGGATTTTAGTAGGTCTATAACTATGAAAATATAATGCATTAATTAAATGGGCATCTAATTAAAATCTACTTACTATGTTGGCTAAAGAACAATTAATTTTCCCCAGGATATAGGAATTTCTTTTTAATCTTGCTTCTTCCTTTTTCATGTTTCTTCATCCAAAACTGCAGGAGAGAACATTAAGAATTAACTAGATTTTAATCATTTTGTCAATTCTCTGTGGATATGATGTTTTGTTTTATTGTTTTTGAAAAAGGATTGATTTTGTGCTTCAGTTTTGCTTACTTTAATTTTAGTCAGTTTTTGTCTTTAATTATTTGTTAAACTCTTTGAACAGTGGATATACTTAAGATTTCATATGCAGACATTCAGGAACTGTGAAATGAGAAAATGAAAGTACTGTAAGAAGATATTGAATTCCTCTATATAAACATGATGTAAGATTACCCAGGTATGACCAAGGAAACAAGACCCAATAACTTCTTCAGTGTATTTTAAACAACCAGGTTGTATTTCTTCTAACTTAGATATAGATTATACAATTTTACCTTTAGTGTTAAGGAAGATACAATGTGAAAGGTCAGCGATTGTGCAGATTTCCTGTGGTCAACCAAAAGAAAAAGCAAAGGCTAATTTTTGTTCATATAAGAAATTGAAATTTGATTTTGGGACCAGAAATTTTAACTTGAAATATTAACTGTGTTAGACAAAATGATAGATTATTTTAAAGGAAGGGAGAGAGAGAGAAACATCAATGTGAGAGAAAAACAAAGATGGGTTGCCTCCCATACACAGACCAGGGATTGAACCCACAACCGAGGCATGTGCCCTGACCAGAATTGAACACACAACCTTTCGCGCCCCAACCAACTAAGCCACACCGGCCAGGGCTAGACCACTTTTTGATGACCATTCAGGCTTTCTAATTGCTATGGATAATAGCACTGCCCTCCAAGGTCTTTTCACTGACTATTACTTCATTCCCCAGGAAGAGTTTTATCTCTTTGGTCTTTTTTTTAAAAAACACTTAGTAAATTGAGGATAATAAAAATTCATCTACTTGGAATAGCCTGTTAGTCTCACAGAATATATTTAAAATCTTAAATGTAGGGAAATTACACACACAAACATGCATGCACATTAAATAGAAATACACGTATGTGGCCAAAATAATAAAGTTGAATGTAATTCAACTAGTAATTTCAGGAGTCCCTTTGGCTCTACGTGAAAACTGTCTGCTTAGGGAAGGCATCAACTTGTTCTGAGGATGTTCAGTCAATAGTCAGCCTCCGTCAATTTTTCTTTTCTGGATGTTCTCTCTAAAGTCATTGTTAAAATTAGCAAACGTTGCCTTTTATTTTTGTAAGTTTTTGTAAGTTTTGTAAGTTTTTGTATTTTTGTAAGTTTCTTTCCATTTGTCCAGAGTTTGAAAATAAGAAGTCAAGTTTGTGAGCAAGAGGACAAGCTTGCATAATTCATAACAAGCATCCCAGGAATATGCATTCCCCTGTTGCTGGGTAGATATGTGGAATGTCTTTGATAAGACACCTGGTATCTATCGTTGTTTTATTCTACATAAGTGCTGTGGTTTTGACATTAAAATGTTTCAAGTGATCCAATATATACATATATACTATTAATAGACTATTTTTATAAATCATAGAGAAAAGCAATATTATAAACTTCATTTACAGAGGCTCAAAGTGTCCTTTAGATGGTTCCATTCTATGCACCATCATTAGAGTTTTTACATAATTAAAGTTGTAGCACACTATGATTATATTCTCCACTGCTTAAAAATTTTTTATTACTACTTAATATTATGACCAATTTTGTCAATTGTGACAGAGAGTCTCATGGAGAATTTGTCATCAAATCTGGTGCCACTAGGCAGCCATTCTGGCTTTGCCAGATCTTATTTTATGAACCTGCCTATTCGATCATTTTAAAATATTTATGCAACTGAGACTACAACTGTGTGTATATAATGAGATCCCTAGATTTCTATATGCATTTATCTTTTTTACACTGACATAACTTTGGTTATAGATGCCTGTTTAGTATGATTTTGTACTAAAGTAATTTTTGTAGATTCCATGGAATCATTTACTATGATTATCTACCTTTATTGGAACAATTTCTTTGGTAGCCTCAGTGCATCAAGCAATAATCATTCAATAATACACTGCATATAGATCAGTGCATACATTTACACTTTCATTTTTGTATTTTTAGTAATTTGGCATGCTCTTAAAAAGGCCATAATTGATGCTGTTGGAGTTGATTGACTTGTGATGAAAAACAGAATTTGTAAAAGGTGAGTTATTGCATCCCCAGGCTGGCATTATCACTTTTAATTTTTAATATAAGATAACAAAACAAAAAATATGACTTCATAATTTGTAGATAGTGTCAAAAACACTATCTGTACATGGATACTTCTGAATTCTCAGAATGAAAATTAATTATGAAGTACTTCCTTTGTTAAGGATAATAGATAAAATGGATTGACATTATATCTATCTGTGGATAATGAATAGAAATAAGAAAAAGCAATAATTTTTCATAATCAGTTAGTTAATTGCCTAAAACATATTGACTGTTTTCAGTTAGCAATAGGAATTAAACAACATATGGTACCACAAGATTTAATGTCAACCTAGTATGAGTGCTTATGTTCTGTAGTTAATTTTACTAAGACTGAAATTTTTCTGAGGCAGGGAGATTAAGTCGTGGTTACCATACCAGGAGAGAGGCTATCATTCGGAGCAGGTCACTAATATGTGTCATGCTAGCAATGATTTTAGATCACAGCCTGAACATTCATGTACATATGAAAAGATTTTGATTACCATGGAAAAATCAATCTGGATTCTTATATGTGCTACTCTGCATACTCTGTATCCAGAAAGTCTTTTACCTTGTAGATTCTAGAACCACAGGTGTTTCTTCTGTTTTTCATTTGTTTATTTTTGAACCACATATATTGTATGTATATTAATGTCAGGATCTGCAGTGATCTGATCATGTTTTAGAAGACTTCTTTTTTAAAGTTTGTCATCTTTCTATAGTATATTATTGGAAAAATTGATTTTAAAAGTAAATTCTACCTATTACATTTGGGTGTTACATCACAAGATGAGAGATGCCTCTTTTCAGTCATGTCCACCGAAGGAGTCACAGGTTGGACTTGGGAAAGGATTTAAGAAAGCTGGAGATGTGATCCCCTTGAACATTCTGGCAAACCAACATGACAATTCATTTCCTAGTGAAAGGCCTCTACAACTTACTATCAACATTCAAGTTTATCTTCTATTCTGTTACTTTACATTCTGGCACAATTGGACATGTTTATTTTTTAAAGAAAGTTCATTTTTCTTTCTTTGTAGTAGTAGTAGTTAATTTGGCTTCCTACTCTCCATTAAAATCACTTCAAAATTTACTCTGAAGATCTGATGGTCTGTGGCAGTGGCATCCTGTCAGTAAGAATGCTGAATTATTTTTTACCTACATTTACCAATAATATTTCTTGGAAATTTAGAGAAAATACAGAAACTTTGAGTGCCAATGTTGCTTTCACAGTATACTTGGACAGACTCTGTAGAGATGCCTTTTTTGGTTCTTATGCAGCAAGGGACACTGCTTCTTCCAATGGGACTTTGTTTGCAGTTTCCACAGAGGTCCATATTCATAGGCACCCAACTTTTAAGAATGGAGTAGTTTTTGTTCTTATTGCGGAAACCAGTTGTTTTATCTAGGTTGTTTACTTTTTAAGACTTTTTTAGAAATATCTGGCTATGTTTCTGTGGGTTTTTTAATTGGCAATTTTGTATTTTAATTTTACTTTTTTTATTTTCCCATTTCTGAGACAGTCAAGAGCTCCCTTTAATTCAGCTATTACATTCACAGCAGAATACCCCATAACACTATTTCCTGTAGTCAATTTTTATCTGAATTTCCTAGCATAGTGGAATATGCCCTTAAGTGATGAGCTTTTGAAATGGAATTAGATAGTATGTTCCCTCTCAATTCATTTTTTCAAAATAGCTGGACTATTTTATAACCTTTATCCTACTCCAAATTTTTTACTTTATTGTTAATTTTTTAATTATGCTTGATGTTCAATATTATTTTGTATTAGTTTCAGGTGTCCAGCATATGGGTTAGATAATCACACACTCCACTAAGTGTTCCCCTCAATATGTTCAGTACCCACCTAGCACCATGCATAGTTATTACAATATTATTGACTCTATCCCCTATGCTGTATTTTACATCCCATGATGGTTTTGTAACTAGCAATCTGTACTTCTCCATCCCTTCACTTTTTTCACTCAATCTCCCCTCAACCTCTTCACATTTCTCTCTCTCTCACTCTCTTTCCTCTTTCCATGACTCTTTTCCTTCCTCCTCTCCTCCCTCCTTTCTTCTCTCTAATTTAAATGGCTATTCATTAAATGACTTAATTATGACTAATAATCCTGAATTTTTCAATAACTTTCTGTGTCTGAATTTTAAGGAAATCCTTAATTAAAAAAGCACTTCACTCAGGTCTAGAGCTGAGTTTGAATTCAACTTATAGATTTACCTTAGATTGTAATGATTTTACAACAGATCATTATTTTCCTGGAAAGACTCTAAAGAAAGAATAATTCTGTTTGGAGGTCAGATGAAGACGCGTAGACAAAAGAAGGCGCACGGGTGGAGTGCAGTGTTAAAGTTGAGGGAGAAAGCAATGCAGGAAGGGTAGGATTCAGAAGATTAAAAAGAACATGATTTGAGAGAGACTATTATGGAGTTTTTTTTTCTCATGATTTGATTTAAAAAGCTGACTATTGTGCATTTTATTTCCTAATTTTTCGAGACTTCCTTCTTTAATGTACTGGTTTGTTGATTTTCACATGTCAAAAGTTTCCTATAACTTCCACTATTATTAGAAAAAATGTATCTTTTACCAAGTTCAAAAGTTTGATTATACTATGAGTTTATGAAAATAACCAGAATTTCTTCCAGATATTTTGGATTTTGACACATTCATGATAAGAAAGTGACCACCACAGTTGGTAAAAATGTATATTTATGATTGATCCTTAGCTTACGCAACCAGGCAGAGGCTAGGAAAGTGTCCTATAACCAACAATTCAATCTTTGATCCCAAAATAAGAACTAACTTACATGACTCTTCTTTCACAGGTCCCTAAAGTCTTAGGGGACCCAAGTCAAAGTTAGACCAATTGTCAATGTGTTCCCATTGAAACCTTAATATTGGAGTTCTGAATTCCAGGACCGTGATGTAATAAATTCCTGTTGTTTTAAACAGCTACCTTTGTAATAATTTGTCACAGAAGCTACAGAAAAATAATATAATGACTTTAATGCAAATGCCTATTTGGTTACATAACCCAGGATCATAGAATGTATTTAAAAAAAGCAGTGCTCAGTGAAAACAGTCAGAGGTTGATCTGGCCAGTGTGTCTCAGTTGGTTGGAGCATCATCCCATAACCAAATGTTTTGGGTCTGATCCTTGGTCTGGATGCTTATGGGAGGAAACTGATTGGTGTTTTCTCACACTGATGTTTCTCTCTCACCCTGCCTCTCTCACTTAAAAGCAATGAAAAAAATGTCCTCAGGTGAGGATTATAAAAAGATAGTCAGAGGTCAAACCATAGCTGATCATTGATCAACTGGCAGCCAATCTAAAGGACAAACAAAATTTGAACAAGAACTAAATAAAAATAAAAATTTAAAAAAAGATGGACCTGCCTTATAATGCAGTGATTCTACTTCTGAGAATATATCTCAGAAGAAACTCAAAAACCAATCCAAAAGAATATATACATCCTTATGTTCATTGCAACTTTATTTAAGTAACAAAGATCTGGAAACAGCCCAAATACCCATCAATAGATGACTGGATTAAAAATGCTGTGTTATGTTCACACAATGGAATATCACTTGGCTGTAGAAAGGAAGGAAATCTTACCTTTTGCAATAGCATGATGGACCTGGAGAGTACTATTCGAAGTGAAGTAAGTACCACGTGATTTCACTTAGATGTGGAATCTAATGGACAAAATAAGCTAGTAAACAAAATAGAAACAGACTCCTGGATACATAGAACAGATAGATAGCTGTCAGAAGGGAGGGTGGTTGGAGGGCTGGGTGAAAAAGTCAAAAGGATTAGGCCAAAAAAAAAAAGCCTCAAAAACACAGACACCATTATGGTGATTATCAGAGGGAAAGGGGGTAGGGGGAAGTAGAGGAAGGTAAAGGTGTAATAAATGGTGATGAGAGAAGATGTAACTTGGGCTGGTGAACACCAAAAAATATACAGTGATGTATTTTAGAATTGTACGCTTGAAACCTATAGAATTTTGTTGACAAATGTCACTCCAATAAATTGAATAAAAAATAAAAAAATAAAGGACAAACAAAATTTAAAATGTCATTTAAGCAGTTTATAAACCAGTCCTGGTGACTACTTGCTATCATGGTCATAGAATAATTACTGTAAGAGTATGAAAATATCTTTATAGTCTCATGAGAGATATGTCTTACTCATTTTTATATACCTGAACAAGTGGTTTCTTAATTAGTCTCTAAATATTTTTTCTAAACTAATGAAGGCTAAAGTCTTCTTTTGTCAGAGTAAAAATTTGTTGTTCTTTCACTAAAAATATTTAATAGAATTGTTTTGGGTGGCCAGCAGAGAATTTAAACATTTTAATTTGACTTTATATGCACAGCATAGACCTTTTGTGGGTTTATAATTGACTAGCCCCCATTGTTTTATATAATACTGGGTGATTTCATATATTTCCATTAAATGTGTAGATTCCAAAGATATAAAAATGGCAGCCTCTTTTAGAAAACTATTCATTTTCAGCTTTTTTTTATGCCACAGACATCCAGTAGATTATGCGAATAGATGTGTGCATGGACATAATGGTTGAACTCCATTATTTGTTATCCCCTGGGATCTTCTTGTAATCTGCCTCTTTCTCTCCCACCTGCCTCTTTCTCTTCTCCTTCAGTAAAATTTCAGAGAAATTTCAGAGAAAAAAAATTTCAGAGAAATTTTACTGAAATATGAGAATGAGCTGCTTGCAAATTGGAACCAAAATTGTTACTGACTATCTGCAAACCATTCTTCTTTCTAAGGAACTGGTGTTTCTGAGGAGTAAAGGGATGAAATGGCCATGTCAAATCTCTGAAGATATTTGATATCAGAAAGCTAATGAATTTATTATCTATAAAACATATTTAACAGGAATGCCTGGGCTATGTAGCTTGCTTATGGTAAATAAATATAGAATTTATGAATCTCTGAGTTTTAACCTGCTAAGAATAGAAATCTTCTGTATAATTTTTGGAGATGTCTCTTGGTTGAAATAGTTCTTTTTGTGTAAATGATATTTCATATTTATCATTTTGAACCTCATAGGTTAAATGTGGAGTAAAATCAGTCCTGATGTAATGAGACAGGATCCAAAGAACTATGATGATACTTTCAGATTTCTCTAAGTTTTTGCCTGTGTCTTATTACCTGCATCATTAATAAAGTTTGATACTGAAAATTTCCCTGTTCATTTGATTTGTTAATCTGAGCCTGTGTGTTGTCAATCAAACCTTGATGCTTTAATTTTATTAGTAAATATTAGTTACTATTTTAAATATATCCTTATGTGTATATACATCATGGTTTAGAATTGCGACTATAAAGAATCAGTCTGACAGTACTACAGTTCATTTTGGAAAGTACTGGTATAAGGAACCTAGTAAGTAAAGGTATGCTTAGCATAGAGACTCCAAAGTCAGAATGTGAATTTGAGTTTGTTGACATGGGCGATGTTGTTTGGTACTTTTGTCCTTATTTGTTGGTACAAGCAATAGTTTAGATTAGTCAAGTGACTGTGCACAAGAAGGCCCATTAGTCACTTTGGCTAAGGGAATGTTGTAGTCATCCAGACATTTTAGAAACAACACCTGGACCTCAGGTGTTAACAGAGCAAATGATATAAAATGATGTATGAAATTTTAAAAGTGCAAATAAAGAATCAACAAGACATAGCAAAAGAGTGAATACATAAAATGTAGTCAAAAATGATCAAAGATTTCTAGCTAGGATCTGAAAAGGACTCTATGAAGTTCTCCTTGGATTAAAAGGTCTTTGGTGGGTTTTTTGTTCCAAAGGTAAAATTTAAATCAGATACTTTATGAGCTAATCAAAGTTGCTATGAGTAAAGCACATAAAATATGATGTTAATAACTATTTGAGAAATATTATGTAGCTGATATTTTAAAAATACCAAAAGAGAGCATGAACAACTTAATTATATTAAATTTATAAAATTGTATGAATTTCTTCCAGCATTACTCCTTTGATATTTTATTGAAGTTTCCTACAATTTTAATCTTGTGCCATACTAGTTTAATTTATATATTAAAAATTACCACACTTTAAGCATGATTATAGGCAGTGGGAATCAGTATTGATAATAAGTATTTAAAATCCACCTACTCAGATTTTAAAATCCACTAATCTATTTGCTAAGCACTGTGTTATATAAAGAAAGGAGGAGCACCATTGTGCTTTGCAAACCTAAACCCCAATTTTTAGCACATAAAAAATTTCATGATTTCTTTTAGAGACAGTTACAGTTTTTGGCCCATTGCAAAAACTGCCTTGTTAGCGAAGAGAAAGTGCTCCCAAAGAGAAAAGGAAGATAGGTTTGACTTGGCCACTCTAAGTTAGCAAGTTCTCAAAGGTTACTTGAAAGAGTTATTTGAGTCACCAATAAAAACTGTCTGAATGATGGCAAAACATTTATCCCATAAAATAAGTGGGTGCTATTATTTGACTGATACTTTGACTTTTTACCCCTGTCTGTATAATGTGGAATTGTCTTCATGAGGAGGGATTAATACAAAAATAGTCTTTTTCAGAACTCAGAGAAAGAAAAAATTATAAGGTATATGTTCTTTTTTTCTGTGTGATGCTATTCCTCATTATAAGAAAGTCTGGATAGGAGGAGTGTGTGAGGCGGAGAATGCATGGATTTGAACTTTATCTGTTTAATGGCACAATACAGTCCATTGATTTTGTGAAGCACATAATTTGATGGTATTCTAACCAAAATGTGATAATGTGATAATAATAGCTTTACATCATTTCATGTTGCCGAATAAAGGCATAAAATATTTCATTTTTATCCATTTCGGTGATAAGGTAACTATTTGAAATTAGTAAAATGTAAATACCAACAGATCATTATCAACAAGGCTGAAAATCTTGAAAGAATAACACGCAAAATGCTAATACATCCTGAGAGACACTTGTTGTGAAATAACTTACAAAATGCTAGTATACCCTGAGAGACACTTGTTCTGAAAGTTGTTCTCTGTGTATTTTAGGAAACACTTTGGCGCACTCCACACAAAGTGTGAGTCACATAGTTCGCGAGCTAGTTTCTGATTGACAGAGCTCTGAATGTCACCTGTCCAAGCTGCTCAGTGAGCAATGTAGAAACCCTAACTGTGTTTCCAACAGCAAAACAGGGGTCCAGACAGTGTTTCCCAAGCACTTCACGTCATAGTATGCAGATAAAATAATGACACAGATGGCAGCTGAGCGCACATGGACCAGACTGCTCATGGGTGGAAGTGACAGTTCTGGCCATCTCAGTGCCCACCCAGCTTTCTGGAAGTGTGAGGGCTTCTACACCTCAAGCAAGTCTAGTTCCGCCATTTAGTAATGATTAAAATACCATATTCTGCTGATGGAAAGATGAATATTTTTATGTTAAAGAGATAAATCATCAATCTCATGCTTTTATGTCAAAAAGAAGCAAAATACTAGTGAAAAAACTTATACGATTTATTGTCTTTTTTGATATGCCAAAAGTTTGATGTATTTGGTGCTATTCTAATTTTTGCTTAATCAGAATGTAAGATTGGTGATAATCAGGAAATCATGAAAAATTTTACTGTTATTGCCCTGGCTGGTGTAGCTCAGTGGATTGAGCACAGGCCTGTGAACCACAGGATCGCGGTTCGACTCCCAGTCAGGGCACATGCCTGGGTTGCAGGCCAGTTCCCAGCAGGGGATGCACGAGAAGCAACCATATATTGATGTTTCTCTCCTTCTCTCCTTCCCTTCCTCTCTAAAGATAAATAAATAAAATCTTTTAAAAAAATTTACTGTTATCATACTTGTGCACACATATGAATTATATATCCTCTTTTATTGTTATAAAAATTAAGTTAGCTCTCTTCTAAAATTAAAATTAATACAAATTCTGTATTTTCTACATTGAAGACTTTTTTCCCATGTCAAGTTCAAGACACACTAGAGCCCACTAAAGCCATGAGGGGAGGTTTGGTTACCACCTACTTGAAGATAGTACAGTAGTCTATAAATGCCCAATTCTCTGATGCTACTGATGCTGCTACTGAAAGGTGTGCATTTTTTAGTCCAGAAAGGATATAATTTGCTTCTGTTTCTATGGTGACAGATGTTATTCTGTCAGTAATTTATGCAGATGTAGAGAAAAAGAGAAGGTCTCTTGTTCTATTTAATTGCGATTAGTCCTCACCACATTACATGGGTTCCCAAGGCTACAGATATTTGGTGACATATATTTATCTGTCACCATAGCCCCTCTACCCCTTATCCAAGGGGACACATTCAAGACCTGAATAGTACTGAATACTATATTTACTATGCACTTTCCTATATTATCGTATTCCATATGACAATGTTTTGGTCAAGGACTAACCACCTATATCACCATGGTCCCATAAGATTATGATGGAGCTGAAATTTTTCTATTACTTAGCAATGTTATAGTGCATTACTATACAAGCATTACTTATATGTTTGTGGTGATGCTGATGTAAACAAACCTGCTGTGCTGGCTGTTGGATAAAAGCACAGCCCATTTAATCATGTACAGTATATAATACTTATTAATAATAATAAATGACTATGTTATTGGTTTATATAGTTACTACATTATACTTTGTATTTTATTTTAGTGTGTCCTATTTCTACTTATAAAAAATAAAGGTAAACGTATGCAGTGGTATCAGGGCAGCAGGCTCAACATCTCTAGTAGACTACTCTTTTGATTTCATCATTTTTGTATGTTTTAACAATAACATTTTATACAGACCAGACTGACGTGGCTCAGTGGTTTGAGTGCCGGCCTGCAAACCAAAGGGTTGCCAGTTCAATTCCCAGTCTAGGGCACATGCCTGGGTTGCAGGCCAGGTCCCCAGTAGGGGGCATGTGAGAGGCAACCACATACTGATGTCTCTCTTCCTCTCTTTCTCCCTCCCTTCCCCTCTGTCTATAAATAAATAAATAAAATCTCTAAAAAATAACATGTTATAATAGCTTTGTAGCCTGAAAGCAAAAAAACTCTACAAAATAGCCTAGGGGTGTTCCACCCAGATTTGTGTACACTATGATGTTCTCCCAATTGCCTAATGACACATTTCTGAGAACCAATCACCATTGTTAGAGACACAGTAAGAGCTTAACAACAATAACTAATAAAACACTACAATTACAACAATCTACTACAGTAAAAGTGGTATGAATATGGTGTCTTGCTTTTAAAATATCTCATGGTACTCTACTCACATTTTCACTTAAAGAAAGGACTTCATGGCTTCTCTTTGGCATATCCCAAATTTCCAGCCTCACTACTTGTACACTTTGGGGCCATCTTTAAATAAAGTAAGTGTTACTTGAACACAAGCAAAACAGTGCTGCGAGAGCCAGTCTGTTAACCCAGATGGCTGCTAAATAACTAACAGGCAGGGAGTGTTTACAGTGTGGAGACACTGAACAAAAGAGTAACTGGCATTCCAGTCCATCCCAAGGATGGAGCTGGGTGGCACAAGATTTCATCCCAATTCTCAGAAAGGCTCTCAATGTAAAACTTATGAATTGCTTATTTCTGGAATTTTCTATTTAATATTTTAGAACAGCAGTTGACCATGGGTAACCGAAACTGCAGATAAGACAAGGATTATTGTACCTATATTTTTACCAGCAACATCCATAACTATACCATTAACTGGTATTATTTCTAAATCAATACCTATAGTCACAACTATGTCTATCTCTATAAATAAATCACTTGATTTTTAAAACAAAATTTATTTTAGATGATTACTGAAGAATAAGGTGATTCAAAGGAAGTTTCTTTCAATGCTTACTTCCCTTTCCAAGCAAATTTCTCTTCCAAATTCTTCTGTAGCTTCACATTTCCTAAAGAAGAAACCTCTTAGCAAGCTCTCATGGCCCCTAATGATCTGAATTTCAGTTATCTTCTCAAGAATCTCTTTCACTATTTTATGTGTACCCACACTCCAGCTGGATCACTATTTTGGGGGAAAAAATTATCACAAACCCTTTATTACCTCACACTTCAGTAGGTCCAAAGTCTGGTGAGCTCCCCTGTGTTCTCTGCTCAGGGTTTCACGATCTGGAAATGTTGACTGGGCTGGCTTGGTGTTCTCTTTGCAGAATTCATTCTTTACAGGTATAGAGTTTATAAAGACTGGATTTTCATAGCCAGTAAGAAAGTGTTTCTGTGTTGAAATCTCCCTTTGATGTACTTATCTGATTCGGTCACATCACCCAAGACAATCTCTTTTTGACTAAATCAGTGATTAGGAGCTTTGATTGCATTGGCGAGAATCCTCCTTGCCAGAGAAAGAAATACAATGATGAGAATGATATGCTTTTATATTCACAGGTTCTGCCATGCCCAAGAGGGACGTGTCACACACAGCACGTCACGCCGTACTATCACACCAGCCAAAGTCCACAACTTGATTGTGTTTATTCCTGCCTCACACATTTTCTTAATACTTTTATTTGTGTGCTTCCTTCCACCTAGAATGAGTTCTTTCTCTCAAGTTTACATGTATAAATATTATAAAGTTATAAAATTCAATATTTAGGATAACTACTATCTTAGTGATGAAGTTGATTCTCCAAATTGCTCAGTAGTTTTGAACTGTGTTGATTATCGTTGAGCTGTAAAAGCAGCTTAATGAGTGAACAGCCAGTGTTAAACAAAAAGAAATAAAATAGAACATATTCCAGGGCATTACATGGGGTAAAGTGAAAATACTGTGCTGTGATATGTTTGTCTTATTTTTATATATACACACACAGTGTAAAATGAATTTATTACTGTGGGTTGTTGTAAAACAAAATTTGAGAAATGTCATATCACTCTAGCAAATCTTTACTGCCATTTTGTCATTTTTTACCTTGAATACAGTATCTGTATTTCATATCTATACTGTGTGATTAATTCCTTCAAGGAGAAACTATGTCTTTTTTATATGTGCATCTCTTATCAAAGTTAGTATAATTCCTTACACATATAATGAATTCAATAAAAATATGTAAAACAAATGAAAGTAAATGTTATGTTTTATATTTTAATTTTTTCCAACAAATAATCAAGTTAAATGTAAATCCTTTTTCCAAGTTTTCCTGATTTTATATAAAAATCCCTTTTACTTACATATAAGAAATAGATTTGTCAATAATAAATTATGTAAATTTTTAGGTGTTGGCAATATACAGGCATTTGAGTGATTGATTAAAGATTTTTCTCTATGAAATAATTGGATTTCTGAAAAAATACATTTTAATTCAACAGATATTTATTTACTTAGTATTAATCCATTCTTGGCGCCAGAGATATAATATGGCAGGTATGGCAAAGCCCTTGACTTTGGGGAGCCTGCATCTACTAGGAGAGGTGGTCAACACACAAATGGAGGGATTATACTCTGACTACCATTGTCAAGGGCTGAGTTCTGTAACAGAGTGTTACTGAGAGGACCTACTGTACAGAGGCAGTCGGCAAAAATTGCTCTGGGAGATCTAGAATGTAAGAACATGAAAAGTGTAAGATATCTTGATTTAGAACCAGAGTATACAACATTCAGAGGTAATTTACTGTGAAATCGCATGATTATGTCTTGGTAGAAATACTAATTATTCAGTAAGATTTTTCATGTTTTTTAACATTATATAGAGTAGTTCAGTGACTATAACTTTATTATATGTAAATATGTATTGATGACTTTTTAAATCAAAAATGCATAAATATGTATTTTATGTGTGAATTTTTATATATAAAGTTTGAACTGTATATGTTCATCTTTCAATCATCCATTCACATTTGAAAATATTAACAAAAGGCTAGCAATTTTCCTGTGTATTTAATAATATGAATATAATTATACTTTATTTAACTGACATCAATTATTTGACCTAAATAATTTTAATTTGGAAGACACAAACTCTGGGTCAGCATTCTGTTTCTATACATCCCTCAGTTCTTTGTATTCTAACTAAAAATTTACTCTTGTCAAAAATCCAGAAATTGCAAAAATAAAATCACCAAATTAATCAATAGCATTTAGTAAGAGTTCATTGTGCATATAAAAACAGTTTGAGAACTGTGACCTTTCACATCAACGACTGACATGAAGTTCAGGTGCATGAAGTTCAGGTGCATGAAGTTATAGGATCCCTTCTAACACAAAAATGAGGAAATTAGCCTTTACAATAATCCCTAATGAGGGCTTCCGGGCAGCAGGGGATGGTTAAAAGTAATTATTTCATACCACATTTTGGAAGATGACATAAGTTAATTGTATAATTGTCAAAAGCATTTACAAGAAATAAACTTAGTTAAGTTTTGCTTGTGTTCATGAAACACACTAGATTTAGTTTTGTGTACGTGGCTTAAATGGTTTTGTCTGCTCAGGGACTTCTCAAGTTTGGTCTCCATTTTGTATTAAATTTTAACACCATTACTGTGAAAGCAGAGTTAATAAAGTTATTCCTTAAAACTTGCATTTTCAAAAGGGGAGACTTAGATATTAGTAGATATATATTTTGTTGGTCATATTTTTGGCCATAATATAGTCAATAATCTAAAGATTACATTCCCAATTACTTTACCCTCACTTTTTTTCCAAAGTAAGAGCTGTTCTCCCAAAAGTATTATAACCCAAATTCAGAAACTAGAAATACTCACAAAACTTAATCAAATCTTGTCATGTTTTTAAAACATATCCGTTTCTCCCCTGGTTAGCATACCCCTATAAATGCATTGAAAGTCTTTTTCTTATAAAAATAATTATAAACAATATATATGGTATAATATTAATATGCTATTTACTTGCACTTTTCTCTGGTTATATCTTTAGTTTCAGCTTAAGACTGGAAGTAGCATTGGTGCAGCAAGATAATCAACTGTTGATTTCCACTCTCTTTTAGAATTTAGAGCCCACTGGTTCCCTATTTAAAGACTTTTTCTTATTTTAGAGAGAGGGAAGGGAGGGAGAAAGAGAGGGAAACAGTGATGCGAGAAAGAAGCATCATTTGGTTTCCATTTGTACATGCCCCAACCCAGCACTGAACTCATAGCCTAGATATGTGTCCTGACTGGAATGGAGACTGCAACCCTTTGCTTTGAGGAACCACTCCCTACCAACGGAGCCACACCAGCCAGGGCCCTATTTAAGGACTTTTATTACCCATTGAGTTAATTTAAAACAATTTAATTTAGCACAGGATCCGAGGATCTTCGGAACATGATTCCACGTACTGTTTCAGCCTACTTGCTACCCAGCCCATGCATAGAGCCTGCAGTTTACCCAAACAGAAATTCTTGCTCTGTTCTAAGTGTGATCCCTCAACTCCAGAGTTTGTGCCTGTGCTTTTACTACTTCTTTGCTCATGAAATATCTTACTTTTCCAGCTGGTTTAATTTAACCCATTCTTCGAAGTCCAGTGCAAAGACATTTCTGGGAAGACTCAGGATTCCTTAGATGAGTACAATCTTTTACTTTTTAATGTTCCATAAAATCATATTCTGTATTTTGTTATGGCAGCTGTTATTCTCTGACTTGTGTTATTATTTTTGTGTATCCATCATTCTTTCACTACTGAACTGTAAATTCACTGCTCCTTCTCTTCATATTTTCTGAAAATTTTCCTTCAGTCATAGCTCCAAAAAACATCATATATGTTTTGATTTGTAAGCTTTAAATGCATTTCAAACACTATTTTGCCATGCATTATTTAAACTTATACTTGTGCCTATGGAAGTTACTCAAATTTTAGTCAATTATTTTGAAATATTATTCATTTTTGTCCAAAAGTCACTTGGCAGATTATCTTTGTTTCTCTTGTGCTCTTACTATTGCTTTGCTGTGGGCAAATTTACGGAGCCAAATATTACATTAAAGGACTGTACTTTCTAGGTTACCCTTAACCATTTTATCCTCCAATGATAGTTTTTTAACTTTTGTTTAGAAAATCTATGGTGTTAATAATACTTATTGAATGAGTCAGTGAGCCATTGTACGTCTAAGTAGATGTGAATTTGCATGATGTCATGTTTTTTCACATTTTTATAAATTTGTATTTCTAATGCAAAGAATAACTGCAGCTAGAGTGAACTAGTGTTTACTGGATTCATATTAGCTGCCATAAGGAATTTATATTTCTGTCTTTGTATATCAAGCAAGTAAATACACTACTTCTATACCTAAGCTGTGGAGGAGCAGTTCAACTTTCCATTGATGATCAGGGTCAATCACTCCAGCCAGTGCACTGGTCCGCTTCTTCGTCTCTGAATTAAAGGCATGAAGAACCCAAATTGGTCTGGTGGCAGTTTAACTTCCAACTCAGTGGAATATCATGTCTCCTGATGGAAGCATTCATTGCTTTGGAAATAATTTATAACTGAAATCATAAACTATGACCAGCTTAATATAAATGGACTTCATTCAATGCATACTATGTTGTAAATTCATTATATATTAAATCACTACAATATTGCCTATATAACTTATTGAAATGGTGTTTATACATGACACAGTATATTTAGATGTCAAAAGGGGTCTGAAAGAAAAAAAATATTTTTAAATTGTTCATCTTATTATTAGGAATTATATTTCAGTATAAGCAAAAATCGTGTGAAGAAGTCTGCAGTGCTGAAGGAATGTGACATTTACAAGCAAATAGATCTCTGCTTTGATAGAGGATATGTTGAATGTGTTGGTTTAACAATCACAGTGTCAAGAAACCAAATATTTCACTACAAAAATATCTCCCAGTAACAAAGATGTCAGCAACAAGCATTAAAACAACACACATGAGACAGTTTATTGTAGCTTCAAGCTAAGCATGAGTAAAACAGTCTATTATATTTCACACCTCTCAAATTTTCATCATTTCCATAGTAATTCATAATATAATTCACTGCAGCAGGGACCTGCAACCCACCTATATATTTTATTTTAATTCTCTATACTCAGTGTGCGACTGTCTCATGAATTTCCGATATTCACCTCTATATACTCTTTTCAATTGTTGGGGACCTACCCAAGTGTTAGTACCCCAAACCAGCCTAAATTCACAAGGAATAAGTGACATTAGTCTATAGCTAACACTTTTCTATACTCTTATAAATCATATATGCAATAGCAGCCATAACATTTATTGAACAATAATGAGTTCTTTACTCTAAAAAAATAGGAGAGGACAATTAAAATATGTTTGGAATCCAAACTTACTGAACAGAGGTAAGGAGACCCATTCCCCCCCACACAAAAAATGTCTATAATATGGATTTTTTTCCTTTGCAGCCTCTAAGGGCTACTTTAAAAGCTTTTACACACATCTTTGATATCTCTGGTCCTCACTAAAGTTACCAGAGTTGCATCACCTCAACTTTGTATACACAATCCATTCTCTGCACCCCCAGGTAACCACGCATATAAATTCTTTTTAAAAAATAAATCTCTTCATTTTTCTAATTTACCTACTATCTCAGTAAAAACCCATAGTTTATTAAAAATATAATTTACGTATGATGAAAGTTTAACATATTAGTCTCTTCATATCAACAGAATAAGACTCTATTTGTCCAAGAAATAATACGGTGCTGGATCCCTTCGTAGAATGACAGTTGGGTCAAGGCAATAGTTGTGTACTTAGGGACTCCCATCATGTGAGACAGTAGCTCCCATTATATAATTGTGACAGGAGAAAGTATTTTTCACCATTTTCTCCAATCTTCAATTAACTTTTATTGATGTCGTCATAACCTGGGTTAATTGTCTTCCAAGTGATGTGTGCAAGACTATCCATTGAAGCATGAGGAAAATGCATTAATTTATTGTTCCAGCTATCAAATACATTACATACCACCTCAAACTTAGTGCTGTGAAACAACTATTTAACTCACGAATGTGCAACTTGGACTGAGCTAAATGGGGACCACTTGTCTCTTCTTTACATGGCACAGTGAAGGATGCTCAAAGGATGAGAGTTAATGCTGTGTGTCAGCTGGGACTTTGGCTGCAGCTGCCAGAAAGATGTACACAGGGCCTGCCAGCACCGTGCATGGGATCAAAAGGAAGCACCCCTGAGAGAGTGAAAAGGAAGCTAGATTGCCTTGGGATTCGCTTTCTGAGTACTGTGAGTGAAGGCAGTCAAAAACCCTGTGCAACCGTGCAGAAGAAAGCGTGAACTACAGCTTTTGATGGGAGAATGGAGAGGTTCTGGGAGAGTATGTGAAATGGGAAATGTTTTTTTGGCCATTTTTCAAACATTAAATTGACCTTTTATAATTTTTTACCATAAGATCATCTTTATATTTCATATGAGATAATATGGTGCCTCCTCTTAGTTCAAACCTTATGTTTGAGTGACACGTTTATTGTCAGTGAATTATCATGAAGAAAGTGTGAAAGTTCCAAAACACAGGGATGTTGAGAGTGACACCCTTGCTTTTTCTTTATTTCTAGCTTAGTATGATGCCTAGCAGCCTGTGCTCCTCATTAAGTAGGTTTTCATATGTTATTATCTGGTTTTAAGTAAATTATTCCTTTAAAAAACAGTTTTTCAGTGAAACTGCAGACTAAGATTAACACTAATGACATGAACACATGTGAGAAAAAAATGTAGCTAGCACTTTCTCTTATTTCCAAGTAGGTTGTAGGTTGACAATTAGAGAATATAAGTATAATAATGACCTAGTCACACAAGAACAAAAGTTGCTTTAAACTTTTGCTTTAAATTACCAAGAGGACCATCTGAAACATTGGGGAAGAACTTTAATTTATATTGCGCATTAAGGTGCTAGCAAATTCATCACTACTTGTGGACATTTGAAAAATAAGCAACTAGACTTTGAAAATGAACCTTTAAGGTCATACAATATTTATACCACAATTTATTTACTGTCACTAAATTCAAGGGTAAATATTTACAACCAGTTCCACAGTTTTTAATAAAGCAGTGATACCAACAGCCTGGCCAAACTGCTGTAAGCAGGGGGACAGACAGGAAAGAAGAGGCTGCTGGGGGAGATGCCAATCACCAGAAGCAGTGAGCAGGTACAGTGTCTGGGTAACCAAGCCCAGGTCTTGCAAATGCTCTGCCCCACATGCAGTGTCCTGCTCCTGGTGGCAGTGGGAACTCCTGGGCTAGATGGAGACAGAAGGAAGTATTGCATTGAGCATGCACAAGGCTAACAAGATGATTGGATGGGGGAAAAGCCCTCCTACTGCCCTGCCAGTACCTGATTGGGAGTGAGGCCCTAGGAAGGCAGGCACATGCACTCTAGAGGTCCTAGTGGCCGAAGTGGGAGGTGCTGGATGCCAGAAGCCCAGAATGTTATCAGTCTAGGCTGGGGAAAATAAGGGATTGGTCCAAGGGGTGGACCCTCCAGGAGTGTGAATAAGTTTAGGAAGTTAATTAGGGATTCTGAAAATGTATCTGGTCAGTCAAATACCTAAAACTAATATAAACGTGGGGAAACAAAGAAATTTCTCAAGCTCAAGGCTGCTGCTTGGGACCTGCACTCAGTGTACTTGCTTTCTTCTCCATGGATCACATGACTCTATAGCCTCCAGGACGGATCTTCTCTCTCTTGTCAACCTCGTGGAACATTCCCCTATGCCTTTACCAGCTGCACCACCCAGGAGCACAGGACCTTGCTGCTTGAAGCTGCATGGCCAATGGCAAGCATTAGTACCACACACAGCCTCCAGGAGGGAGTCTGAAGCCAGACAGAAGCCTTCTTAGCCGCTACAAAGGACAGTACTTTAAAATGGAGTGGGAATTCTGGGCACTGCCTTTGGTTTTGGTCTTGTTGGGGATGGTTGAGTTTTTCCTGTGTTTGGGGGAAGAGATGACCCTGATGAGCATGGAGACAGAGAGTTCCCAGTCTTCCCATATTGTCAAGCATTTGAATAAAAACAGTTTTCATTTCTCACCAGCCTCTGCCTCTAGAATTTACCTTTTAATGACAGTGAGCAGCCAAACCCCACTCTGGTTCAGTAACAGCAGTACAATATGGATGTGTGGAGAGAAATGTACATAACCTTGGATGTAAGTTAATATATACAGTTATGTGTTTAAATATGTACATGATGGATATGTTAAGACATGTAAATATATATTACATCTGTGTAAATCTATGTAAAACTCTAATATATATTAAAATGTATGTGTTAAATAAATATTTTTTCAACACTGTTTTTCCAACTTTGCCTGCATAAGAGCCCAGTTGCATGTAAGTTCAACAAGCATGAAAGACCTCTGCCTTATGCAACTACAGAAGTCACATGAAGAGATTTGCGAAAGCACCAGTCATGTGCATGTACCTTCCTGGACCTTCCAGCTTAGCCCAGCTACCAGCAAATCAGAGAAGAATAAATGACCCCTGGCAAAGCCACAGAAAACAAAGGCTTTGCCCAGGACAGCAATATCTGCATCTCTGACTCATGAATTTTGACCAATAAATAATTACTTAGATTTAATCTCTGATCATGGATGTTAATAGTTTTCAATGACCTAGAAAGACAAGCAAAACAACCAATGGTAGTAGTGCTACAATTGAAATAGTAAGATATATGATGTCACTAGATGAGAGACAACCTATTCAATGTTTTATGGAAAGATTTTCTATTGGAAACGGTCAGCAGATGACAACATGAGAAAAAGTTTGACTTCAGCAGAGTCATAAAAGATGAGAAGTACTTGGCAAGGCAAAATATTATAAAAAAGAAATTTCAAAAATGTAAGACACAAATGAAATGTATATGGACAGAGAAGAAGGAAGACAAACAACTGATAAAGTCAAGAAAGATGTATGTCCAAGATTGAGACAGAATATTTTAATATGTAATATAAGAATTACCTTCATTTAAAAAGACATAGAGCCATTGAAATTTTTCATTTCTGAAAAGACCTGATTAGATATTTGTGTTATAAAGATTTTTGTAGAGACAATTTCACTATTGTAATCAGTCTATCCAGATTCTATGATTCTTTCTGATTCTTTTTTTTTTTAAGATTGTATGTTTCTAGCAATTTATCCATTTTTTCCAGATTGTCCAATGTTTTGGCATATAATTGTTCATAATATTTTCTTACAATCTTTTGTATTTTTGTTGTCATTTGTTACTTCTCTTCTTTTATTTCTAATTGTATGTATTTGAATCCTCTCTCTTCTTTTCCTTAATGAGTCTGGTTAAAGATTTGTGAATCTCATTTATCTTTTCAAAGAAACACTATTTGCTTTGTTGGTTTGTGTGTTTTTTAGACTCTATTTCATGTATTTCTGCCCTAATCTTCATTATTTTCTTCCTTCTACTCACTTGTGGTTTTGTTGTTGGTTTTTTTTTCATTCATTGTTCCTTTGAGTATAAAGTTAGCTTCTTCATTTGATATTTTTCTTGTTTCCTGATGTAAGCCTGTATTTCTATGCATTTTCCTCTGACTGCTTTTCCTGGTCCCATATATTTTATGTTGCACTGTCCTCATTTTCATTTGTTTTGAGGTATCTTTTGATTTCTTCCTTGATAGCTTGTTAACCCATTCTTTTTTTATTATCATGTTATTTTAGTCTCCTTGATTTTGTGTGTTTTTCAGTTTTCTACCTGTGATTGATTTCTAGTTTCTTACCATTGTGGTCAGAGAAGATGCTTGACATGATTTCATCTTCTTAAAATTATTGAGACTTGTTTTGTGTTCCAACATGGATTGTCAATAACTCCCTTTGATGTCCAGCAAAATTTGCTTTATATATTTAGGTGTTCCTATTTTGGGTGTATAAATGTTTATAAGAGTTATATCATGTTGGGTTTTCCCTTTTATCATTATGTAATGTCCTTCTTTGTCACTTATTTTAGCCTTTGTTTTAAAGTGTATTTTATCAGACATAATTGTTAACCCAGCTTTTTCTTAATTTTCATTTACATAGGATATCATTTTCCATCCTTTATGTTTAATCTGTGTGTTTTTCATTATGATGTGGGTCTCTTATAGACATCATATATGTGGGTCATGTTTTCTTATTCATTCAGCTACCCTATGTCTTTTGATTGCAGCATTTAAATCCCTTATGTTTAAAGTGATTATTGATAGGTACCTATTTATTGCCAATTTAATTTTTTCCTTCTTTTTCTACTAAAGCAGGCCCTTTAGTATTTCTTATAATATTGGTCTGGTGGCAGCAAACTTTGTTTGTTTTTTATCTGGGAAGTTCTTTATTTCTCCTTCGATTTTAATGTTATCCTTCCTGGGTAAGATTCTTGGTTGTAAGTCATTGTTTTACACCACTTTGTATATTCTTTTTAAAAATATTTTTGTTTATGTAACTGAAAATTGTAAATCAGAGGGGTGAGATTCAGGCTGGGCCAAATAATGGCTACGTCCTCCTCAAAAGAACAGAGAGAGAAGGTGGCCCTACACTCTTGGCCCCTGCTCACTCTGCTGCAGCAGTCTAGGGGCAGAGCTCCACCTTCTGTGTGACTGGGATGGTTATTTCACAGCCTGCTTTGCCCCTGGCTTCTTCTCAAGAATATCTCATAGGTGAGGGTATACAGAATAGGAGGCAGTGAAGATGAGCATGCGGTGCTGCTAACAGTAGCAATGGCAGATTTCTAAGAATAAAATGTTGAAACACACACACACAGAGAACTGATCAGAAGTAGTTTGTAAAAAAACAAAAAAAGAACCAGAAACTTGGGGGGTGGGGAGGAGCAGGGTGTGGGAGTGAACAGGCCAGCTCTTTGTCAGTGCCCCATGTGAGGGAAGGGGAAATGCAAGGCCTAGAGTGGAAGCAGATGGGTAGGGGGCTTACACCACTCCTGCTCTGCTTTCTGCTCCTTTGGGAGGACTTTCCAAACTAGTGCACTGACTAGGCAAGGCAGGGAATGAGGGAAACTGGGTATGAGCTGCACCTGGTGAAACACAGTTGGTCAGGGCCACTTGGGGTCAAAAAGCCCTACCCATGGCCACACATGCCAGTATTGTGGAGTGGGCACCTCAGAGTGAGACCAGGCATGGGCCACTGTAAGAACAGCATAGCCCTGCCCCACGCCCATAATAGGAAGCCAAAGGTAAGAGTTGAAATTGGATCCTCAAACTAGAAGCCCAGTCAGCAATGTCCCCACCACCAAGGGAGCAGGGACAGAGCACATGAGGGGCATGGCTAAGTGGGAAGTCATCTTTGTCTAGGAGGGCAAGTGAAATGACATGGGTGAGTGAGAAGCTGCTGAGAACTGATATCAAATGAAAGTTGTTACCCTCTTGGCCCATTGGGACCCTGAAGTGGCTGGTGTGCTGTGTAGTGTGACAGTGCAAGTGGGTGCAGATAGATAGGCACAAACGGGGGGCAGTGACTGGGGGCCTGGGTGGAGGGGTTGGGGGCAGTTGGAATGGGGTTGTCCTTTCCCAGAAGGAACCTGCTCCTTGGTAAGGAAGTGGCTGTCACATCACGGTCATTCACGGTCACTGCTTGTCCCCTGTGGACTCCTACAAGATTCCTTCTTTTTTCTCCTTCTATGGCTTTTTGGGGGGTCTGCCCCTTGGTTTTCTCCCTGGAGTCATGATGGTGTTCTGGGTCTTGACAGCATCTTTGTTTTTACTCTCTTTTGGTCTTCCCCAAGGGATCAGGCATTATGGAGGGATACCCCCCAAAACTGAGGTATCCCTCCAGAACTCTCAGCTCCACCTTTTGGAGTGGGGTCAACCTTTTTTATGTTTCCTCCCTTCCTATAAATCTTGTTATGGCTTCTTCTGTACATCTTTTATTATAAAACTCTTCTTTTGCTAGCCTTTAGTTGGTTATTCAGGGTTATTGTTCTCTAATTTAGTTGTATTTCCAGTTTGGCACAGGAAGGAGGTGAGTATAAGATCCATGTACTCTGCTGCCATCTTGGAAGATCTCCAAGTTAATACATTTTTAATAGAAGTTAATTGTGTTCAGATCACTGCAAAGAATTGAAACTCCTTCTAAAAACATATGTCATAGAAGTGATAGAATTTTTTAAAAATATGAACACACACTAAGATAATGGGGGAGAAGATTTGAAAGATATCAGTGCAATTTTAGAATACAAGAAGCAGCTCTATTTGAAATGATGGAAATTGAGTGCCTATAGATGCCATGAAAATCGGGCCAATATATTCTGCACCACACTGAAAGGGCTGGAGAGTTGAGGACCAGGACTCTGTGGAAGGTGGCATGAAGCAGGGGTTGAAAACTGGGGAGTTTAAAAGTCTAAATAAGAAGCAACGGGACCCTCAGTCCACTCCCAGGTTCATCACCGCCTTGACCACTCTTGTCTCATCCAGCAGGAGACTATAGGTTTAATTTATAGAAAAATGGAGGTCCCTGTTCAGGGACCCAAATTCTGTAAGAAAAGCAAAGGCATTACTGGAAATGGTGTAATGTTGAAAAATTCCAACCAGAAGCTAGAAAACAGCAGAGCCTTGAAGATGAAATCTATATAAATCAGTCCATAGTGATCAGCTAGGGACAGGAAGCCAGAGAAGGACAGATTAAATGCACAGAAATAAATGGAGAACACTCTTCACAGAGAATAATAATAGACGAAAATGTGTGTGTGAAGAATAACAAGCATAGGCTCTCAAAACTCCATTTAATTGGATATATACAAATTAAAATGCATATTGTACATTTATGTATGTTTACATTATATACACACAAATTCTTTAGAAAGTCTGGATGTTTGAAAATATTCAGGAAATTTCAATGACATTAAAGTAAAAAAGATAAGTTCTGCAAAGTAGTAGAGAACAGTTTAAAAATTAAAGAAATTGTCCAGGAAGTTCTGTATCCAGTATTAAGAGATGCAGAAAGAGAAAAGACAAAATTTACTGTGAGGAAAATATTTTTCAAATCCATCAGAAGTGAAAAAAGTTAATCTATAAATTGAGAGTGCCCATGTGTGCTAAAAAGGATTAATATTAAAGACCATCCCTTACCTAAAAGATTAAAGACAAAATTTCTGAACTTTTGTGATAGGAATAACTACAAAAATTTCCAGCCCTGGCTGGTGTGGCTTTGTGGATTGAGCGCGGGCCTGCGAACCAAAGGATTGCGGTTTGATTCCCACTCAGGGCACGTGCCTGGATTGCAGGCCAGTTCCCAGCAGGGGACACATGAGAGGCAACCATACATTGATATTTCTCTCCCTCTCTCCTTCCCTTCCCCTCTAAAGATAAAGAAATAAAATCCTTTAAAATTTTTTTAAAACAACAATAACAAAAAGAAATGTCCAGTCACCAAAAAACAGTTCTGTACAATGGAGTGGGATTCACAGTGGCCTTTGAATTCTCAGTGGCCATACAGGTTACCAGAGGACCAAGAGGAAAGTCTAAAATTGTGGGAGGAAATGACATTCAGCCTAGATTTCTAAAATCATTCTGTATAGAATTCAAATTTTGATTTGAAAAGATAGATAAATTTTGGGAAGTTTTAAAAATCACAAATTTCAACTCAAGAGAGATATTTTTTTAATCAGTGTCCCAGAGACCACACTCATCTCTTTGTCTCCAGCTTTGGGTTATTCTTTCCTTTTCCTTCTTTCCAGATTAATCTGTCTTTATATGAAATTAATACATGTTATCTGTGCATGTTACTTTTTATTTTTTAAGATAACTATTACTCAAAATATGCATATGTTAATATAGGTATGCATGAGAATATGTACAAAATAAACATGCTCATATCCATATCTAATAGTAAAATCTTAAGTTCAAGTTTTTAATTTGAACTTGTTCAGAAATTGAGATGATAGACTTTTAAAAAGCCAGGTTTATTTTCGTATCAATTTTACCACATTAAGTAATGACATATTCTTTCCTCTCAAACTCATACATCACAAATTGGAAAGAGCAGACATCAATGGATTCCCATCACAAAACTACTCTTTTTCAAGTTATTAAATTTTAAAAAGGTTAGCAATACTTTTATAGAATCAGTTTCCTCCACTTTAATATTTGAATAATAATTACAATGAAACCTATTTCATGGGTTGGCTGAGAAGTCTAAATGCAATTAAACAAGGTAAAATGACTAGATACAATAGATGCTCTTAAAACATTTCACTGATTTTTTTCCCTTCAGCTTGCCCCATTTCTTCCCTCAGGCTGAGCAGAAACAGAGAGATAAGATTTGCCCTAAGAAATAATTCAAGTTTACCTAGGACTTGGGGGATAAGGGAATCATTTTATTGGCTGCCATTGTCTAGAACTCTGGGGCAATTATACGAAAAGTAAATTTTAGAAGCTTTGCTGTGTTTTGTGAAATATAATTTTCTATACTGAAATTTTAGAAATTACTTAAAGCCTTTTCCAGGCTTCTGTAGTTGAATTTATACATTTGTTGAATATAATACAATACTAACACTATTTTGAGGCGAGAGAAAGAAAACCGAATCCTATTCAGATGCAGAAGAAACCACTACTGTAAGCTAAGTTTTCTCAGGCATCCCCTTCACTGGCAGTCCATCCTAAACGGACAGTTTCCTGGTCGCCCTTTGACTAGAAATGACTCCATTTGCCACTCTGTAATATGGCAAACGGCTGGTGTTTAGAAATTTTCACCCTACTTCACTTAGGTGGTGAGAAGAAAAGGTATCCTTTAATATTAGTGAAATTTCCATGACTTCTCATAGAATACACACTAAGATAAATTAAATCAAATTCTTCATTTTACAGATGAGAGAATTCTAATTCAAATTAGTGAATTGAATTTCCCAAAGTCACACAGCTAGGAACTGCCAAAGAGGCCTCAGAATTCACAGCTCCCAAATCTTTGTTCAGTTTATATTAACATTAGAGTAACTTTACCTTGTATTTTTCTAAATAATCAGATACATTAAATAATTTAAATATAGTCATACCTCTCTAGAATCATCAGTATAACACCCTGGTTTTCTCCAGTAACATCTTTTCAATGTAGACCTCTGAATGTTCAGCCTCAGTCTTTGAGGAAATCATCAAATGCTTGCTTGACCTGAAACCCAAGCTTACTGCTGGCTAAAACCTTTGCAGCATAAAACATGGTTTTTGAAAAATACTTTCAAACAAAAACATTCATTGCAGCAGAGTCTTTCTTAACTTAATTGTATTCCTAATATTTTTGATATTTCCCCCGAAACGATTTCAATTATCAATACACATCTACATTGTCAAAATCATAGTTGTACAATTCCAGGAGGTAACTTGTGAAAACCATTAATTTCCCCATTTGCAAGTCTGTTAGCTTCACCCCAGGATTCATTCGGAAAAGCACCTAGAACTGCTAGCTGTTAGAAGTCACTGTCATGTCTCCTACTCACTGAAGCAAAGCTGTCCTAAATGAAGACGAAGTAGAAACATTATGCTTGTCAAGTGAAGTTGCCCGGTTCTGACAGAAGCTGCTACTGCCTTAGCACCAAATTTCAGTCTTCCACGCATGATCTGTTTCATTATTGAAACCTACTGTCATGAGATTTTTTTCTATAACAGATAAAAAGTATTTTGTTTTATTCACCTGTGTATAATGATGGGATTACCAGCCTGGATCCAAAAGATACCATCAACAGCGGCATTGCCATTATGTGCATGGGGTCAGGACAATAGCACTAGCAGCTTAGTCACAAAGGTATCATAACAGTAATTTGTCTGAGGGATAAAAAGCAAGTGAGCATACAAAGAGAAATCTCTGCCTTATAAGAGAAAATTCTAGTTGAGTTATATGAAAAATGGAACTTGTTTGAAATATATTACTTGGAACTCTCATAATGAGTTGCCAAAAAGTTAATCTGAAAAAAATTAATTAAATGTGATATTATATGACAGCAAAATAAAAGCATGCCCAAGACATTTTCTTTTCTTTTCAAAAATAATTAACACAGAGCCCTGACTGGTGTGGCTCAGTGGATTGAGTGCTGACCGGCCCACAAAGCAAAGGGTTGTTAGTTCAGTTCCTGGTCAGGGCACATGCCTGGGTTGCAGGCCAGGTCATCAGTAGGGGGCGCACGAGAGGCAACCACACATTTACCTTTCCCTCTCTTTCTCCTTCCCTTCAGGTCTAAACATAAATAAATTTAAGAAATTTAAATAATAATTAGCATAGAATATGCTTTAATATTTAATTAAATGTTTTGTGAAGCATTCTAAATATAAACAAACATTTGTTAATTTAATCCTCATTTATCTTTTAATAGTGATATACCATTTTACAAAAAAAGACTTTATATATATTTTTAAAGATTTTATTTATTTTTAGAAAAAGGGTAAGGAAGGGAGAAAGAGGGGGAGTGAAACATCAATGTGTGGTTGCCTCTCACACACCCACTACTGGGGACCTGTACTGAAACTCAGGCATGTGCCCACACTGGGAATCTGACTGACAACGCTTTGGTTCACATGTCCACACTCAATCTGCTGAGCTACACTAGCCAAAGGTTTTATATTTTTATACAGTCAAAACTATGCATATTTTGTTTGTGATTTTTGCTTTTGATATCATTTTTATAAGACCAGTTCCATGAGAATATATAAATATTCTTCAATATTTTGTGAAATTATTTTAAAAATGAAATATTATTCTAATATCTATGCATTTATTTTTATTCATAATTATAATTTATGTATTTTATGATTTGGGACATAGATTCATTCTTTTTCCCAAATAATGAACCTGGCTACTCTAGGATATTTATTGAATTATTCATTCTTTTTCCAACTTTTTAAAATGCTGTCTTTATGATGAGCTAAATTCACCATAGTTTCCCTGAACAAGATTTTGGGCTTTCTAGTTTGTGACAGGCTGATTTAATGTGACACTGTGCAAACATTGCAATAAGCTGTATGGATATTACAGTATATTTTAAGCTGCATGATTATAACTTTTGTGTCATTACTTTTTTAAGCTCATTTGTTCCTAGAGGCAAACTTTATAATTGGGTAAGGTTTTTATAAGTGCCTGTGTATTTATACCAGGTAATATGTATTATGTATCCCGTACAAGTTTGTTATGCCTCTCCTATCAATATCATCTCCTTTGTTCATAGCAGAATTTTGAACATTTTTGTACAATACAGTGTATTTCTATTTGAAGTTCATTCCTTGGTATTTTGTTTATTACTTATTTATTGTTTATTGTCTCATTTATTTAGCTGTTATATATTTTTTCTTTCCCATTTTATTAAGAGATTTTCATGTAATAGAAATATGTTGATTCTGTATATTTGCTTTAACTATCGTGATAAACCCACTTACACTTTTCAGTGTTTTAGTGATTTTCTTTAACATTCTGGCTAGACAATCATATCATCTGCTAGTAATGATGTTTCACATTTTTTCCCAAACTGACAAGTTTACTAAATTTCTTTTTGGTCTTACTGTTTCACCCCATATTTTGAGAACAATGTCATATAAGTATGATCAGCACAGGCATAGACTTCTTTTTCCTATAAATTATTTGAATATGATAAGTAGATATTCAATTAGTAGATAAGTAGATACTATAAATTGTATGTAAATTAAATACTACTCTGTGATCCACTTCAACAAAAGGGAAAACCATATGTTAGTCATCTATGATTCTAGAAAACAGCAGTGTGATTTTTACATAGAAAATATTTTTAAAATATCTGTTCGATGAACAGAGTAAATAAGTAAAGCAAAGAAAAATTTATGAATAAAGCCCTGGCTGGTGTAGCTCAGTGTATTGAGCACGGGCCTGCGAACCAGAAGATCGCGGTTCGATTCCCCGTCAGAGCACATGCCTAGGTTGCAGGCCAGTTCCCAGCAGGGGATGCACCAAAAGCAACCATACACTGATATTTCTCTCCTTCTCTCCTTCCCTTCCCTTCTAAAGATAAATAAATAAAAATTTAAAAAATTTTATGAATAAATACATAGCAAGTGCACTTTATAATAAGTACTTTTTCTTCACAGGCTGCATTTTTCTGAGAGGTTACATATTTTTCTGAGAGTGTTCTACCTGCTTTCCTTGTTTTTTATCAATTTATTTCTTGGGATTCTGGTTTCTGCTCCTGAGACCATTCTCACAGCTGGAAGCCAGAAACTCTTCCACGTTTCCTCATGGTGAATGCCCACCTGGTCAATGGAACAGTGTTTTCTAGGGACCACATGTGGCAAACACATTTGGTGGTATCTCTCTAGGACAAAGTCCTTTTCTCTCTGAGAACTGCCCCCAGCTATTGTGTCTGTACTCTATGACTCTGGTCAGCCTACTTCTGTCTATCAGCCCAGGAATAGACACCAGACCATCGCCAAGGAATAAGCAGACTCTGTCCAGGAATTTGAAAGTAGGACTGAGAGCTGGATCCTCACTGGAGGGAATATGACCTTGAAAGCTACCCAGAGAACATATTCTACTTGACTTGTGTCATGCAGTGAACGAAAAAAAAATGAGTTTGAGAGAAAATGAGATGTAATAAGAAAGGTATTGAGAGGAGATCTAGAGAAATGTTTGTCATGATATCTGGTTTGCCTTTATTTTTTAGTATTCTATTCTTTCACATTCTGCTACTTTTATCTTTGCTTTCAATTTGTGTTAAAATTTATTTTTACATAAAATCCCTCTTCTTTCTTTAACAGGGGATTTTGCTAAATAATGACGATGATGATGCTGATGATGTACCGTAAGTAGGATATGATTAATGTATACCACCCACATGTTGAGAAACTTAATTGTCTCTCCTAAGACACTTAGGTTGTACATTTATTGATTAAGCAATTGGGATGGAATACAGCTGGAGCCAGCCTACTTGAGGCTGCATTCTTTCTATACCACTTGCAAGTCCTGAGTCTTTAGGCAAATTACGTCACTTTTCCATGATGTATTTTCATCATCTGTAAAACCACAATACTAACAATAATACTTCTGCCACAGAGTTCTGAGAACTCAAGCAGGTAACATTCCTAAAAACAGCACCTCACACAAAGTGCGTGTGTTTGTGTGTAATCACATAGAACAGTATCCATACAAACACACACACAAATTAATATTCTTGGATGATCCATGAGAACTAAGTTAATTCGAGAGGAAAAAACACTGGATTCCCAGACAATCCTACAGCAGTGGTCCAAATTGATTTTCTTTTGTTGAATAGAAATAAAAGTTTGGACTATGTGTAGAGTGTGGTGGAAAAGTTCAAACTAGTTATATATGAATGAGTTTCCATTGCCCTCCTTTACCTTTAGCTATTTCCACATCTAAGCTATTTCATGCAGTTGGAAACTCATCCACTGTTTAAATTCAAACAAAAAAGATTCCAGAGTAAATTTTATGACATTATTATATTTTGGATTTTTCCTTGAACAAAATCAATATTTATTTAGCTTCATTACCTAAGGCATGGGAAATACTGCACATTTTATCTTCTCATGAATTGAAGTGACTAAAGTCATTAGAAAAATATTAGAAAAATCAATCTGTCAATGTTGTGTTAAATATTATATTTTAAGGTGAATAAAAATTTATAAAAACAGCATTTTTGACAGATCATATATTCACTTTTAGTCTTTAAGCCATTGATATCTTGTAAGTTCATAAATGTGTCTGAAGTTTACCAAGTTTTATGTGTACAAGAAATTCAATCAAAACCGTACTTTACTACACAGCTTTATAGATTGCCCTAGTTTTTAAGTATATTTAATATCCCTTTTTAGATTTAGGAAATGAGCCAATTAATTACTTACAAATTATACCATTGACAAAATAAGTTGATTTGACATTTAAACATTTTATAATATGCTTTGGTTCCTTGATAACATTTATTAATGTAGACCAATCATTTGCTAGGCTTTATCAATGAGCGATATGACTACACAAGTTAGTGCAACATTTCCCAACATGTTGAATTCATTGAAACATAGGACTGCACCTTTCTACCTACTTCTATGTAGGGGACCAGTTTGTCTTGGTCTGGCAAATGTGACTCCGCTCTGTATAGAAAACCTACAGAAGCAAAGTGGTGGGCAGGAGCCAGACTTTCAAACAGAGTTTTTCCATGTAGAATCAGGCATAGAAAATGCACACAGACTGTTATGTCTTGCTCTTGCTGAAACTCCATCACCCTGGTCTAAAACAACAAACGAGTATTGTCTATCTTCCAGGTAATATTCAAAGCTTGTGTGAATTTGCCCAAGGACAGACCTAGTCAGCTCATCACCTTTCCCCTCTGCATGTTATTTTCATTTCCTTGATTGCACCTAGAATATAGATAATAATATTCTATGTGATAGATAATAAATCTTTCTCTGATGTAAGACCCCAGGAAAACAATAAAAGCCTGTCTAGGCAAGGGTTGAGGCGCTCTCCCCTTTTGAGGGAGTGGCCGAGGCACCATAGGCACTCTCCCCTTGAGAGAGTAGTCGTACCTGCTCCCTTTTTCCACAAAGGATAATTGTTGCCTGTGCATTGATTCTTGTCTTCGGCCACAACAGGCGGACTCTGCTGGACAGGGTCTGCAACACTTCTGTGTTCTGAGAAAATGGTGGCCTTGCTAAAATCACTTTTGGAATGTTGCATACTTTTGGAGGTACACTATATACAAATACTGATACTAACAATTATAAGTTTAATATATATTTAATGCAGAATTCTAAAACTTATTTGGTCATGGAAATCAGTCTGTGAAATATATCTATTAATGGGATTCAAAATTTCAATTCATAGAATATATTTTGGAAAATTCTGAGGACTATGCTTCTCCCAATTTGATTAATTTAAAGCTGAAGAACAGCAAACCAGAAAAATTTGACTTGTGTTGTTATATGTTTTTGCCTTTCAAAGCAGCACAGATCTTAAGAAACGGACTGCATTGTGAAATTGAAAAGCAATTAGTGTGTTTTATCTAGCACCAGTCTTCCAGCTTGGCCAAAATTAGCCTTGTTTTCTAATCACAATCTATTTAGCAGGGAAATGGCATCATATTCAATTTCACTTGCACCTTGATAATTACAATCATTAACCTCAAAATAAGATGCAAGCTATTAAATAACTTCACAATAAGCCACCTGGTGGCTCAAATAGCTGTGTATGCAATTTTGGAGGTGAGATTAATTACAAAAAAGAAGTAACTATATATAAAAGGAAATCTTAACCAGAAAACTTGTCTTCATATTCTTTTCGTTTTCATTGGCTGAATCAAGCTTCAAACACCTGAATCCCAGGTCTGTCTGGTAAGGAATATACTGATATTGCTAGACATGCCTATCTTGTACCCATTGGAAAAATTGGAGCCTAAATAAAATATGGGAATAAGCAGTAAAATCTTTGAAAATGGTATTAAACAGTCAATATTAACAGTAAGAGACATCTGAGAGATATTTCCCCAAATGCCTTAATTATGACTATCTGAGCAAAAACAAATTTTACTTAATATATTAATTACCATCCCTGGTTAATATCCTAAAAAGATGTCATATAACATGATAAAATTAGATATATGACAAAAGCATAGTGTGTATACTATTAGTGAAATGTGATCTTCTCCTTTGTACTTATAAATATTTTTATCTTTTTATTTACTTCATCTGAAGTTTGCATAGGCTTTGGGGTACTACCAGTGATGATTAGAGGGGAGTTATTTTATCAAGACTATAAAAAAGAAAGACTATATTTTATTATTTTAGACCAGCAAATGAAATATTTTAATTTAAAAATGATTTTCAAAACCAGGTTTTATTAAGGAAAAAATAGATTTTCTAAATTCATTTAGAAAATCTATTCATTTTAGTTTCCATTTTATGTAGAAAAGCCAAGCCCTAAATACTCATATCATAGAATTTATTTCATGGAATAGAGAATGTGTCCCCTCATCCCCTGACAGTTAGGTCATAAAGCCACTTGCTCTACGGTAGAAAGTTAGCATGACCTGAAGAAGTAAAAGGTCCAATATATCCCTTTTCACTCTGGGTCATTTGGGGGAGAAAATAAGTATAGTTTAGAAAAGCAGGGATTAGACACCTGAATCCAGTAATACTCTCCTTGGACTTACCTTTGACCCGCAAAAGGCTCAGAGAAGAGATGAGTTGGAGGAACAGAATCAAATGGTTTTCCCACTTAGAACCATGGCACTATGAGTACGTAGCTAAGCAAGACTGTCACAATCTAAAATAAGGTAACCTTAGCCGTGTATCAAAATCAGACCAAGCCTTCTTTAGCCCTCATGTGTTAAATAGCTGCCCCCAATTTTCCACGTTCCTCAGGAGGGTGGCGGAGGATTGCGTGAGAGAACATAATGGCAAGGTATTATGAGAGAGAAACAAAATTTCTCAGCCCTCAAGGTTCTACTGGCTGGTTTTATAAACAAATANTATTTCTTCCCAATCTCTGTCTTCTTCAGTCTTCATTTCTGCACAAATAAAATTCTCAAAAACCTTGTTGGCCTCCCATGCCATTCATGGGCATTCATATATATATATGAAATATATATATATTTCCCCTTCCTCTCTCTCAAGTCAAAAAATTTTTAAATCCTTTAAAGATAGACATGAGACAGATCAGCAAGATAAAATAATCCCATTTAATATACACACATATACGGGAGCCCCATTACACATGAGAAAGTCACAGACCCACATGCAGGAGAGTTTGAGAAACAGAAATGGGGGCTGAGCTATATCCTCAGTCCATCCTGAACTGGAAGTAATCTAATGCAACTTGGGGGCTTTAAAGGGTCATTGAAGGATGATAAGAAGAACAGATATTTAGTAAATACAAATTTTCATTGCATTATTAGGTAGGTCAAAAGACCTACCTAATTAGGTAGGTCTAACAATCTTTTATGGACAAAGCCCCTTGTTCAGGTTCTTCAAGGTAGTTAAAGGGAGGAGCAGAGGTTTTTCTTGAGACTGTGGCTAACATTGCCATTAGCACACCTCAGGGGCACGTGCAGGGAGACTCATTCTGGAAACCCACAACATGAAGGGAATCACTTAAGGCAGGCATTTGGTTAAGGGGCAGAAGCAGAGACTCAGAAGTATCTGCTGAACCGCAATACTTAAGGAATTATCAAGGACCAAAGATCTGAAAGAAATGTTGGGTAACAATGGTAATTGTTAGAAGTTAATTTTTTTTCTCCAGAATGACTATGTTAAAGACCTAATTCCCAGTGCTTCCATTTATGACTGCATTTGGGAAAAGGGCCATTAACAAAATGAGGTACTTAAACGAAATAAGGTTCTTAAAGTGAACCATACTCTAGTATGACTGACAGGGTGATAAATGAGGGAATTAGGGAAAAGGCATACAAGTGGAAGACCACGTGAAGACACAGATAGAAGATGGTCTCTGCAAGGCCCAGGGGGGGCCTTAGGAGAAGCCAATCCCAACTTTATCTTGGAACTAACCTCCAGAACTGTGAGAAAGTAAAAATCTGTTTTTTGAAAGCCACTCAGTGTCTAGTACTTTGTGATGGCAGCAAACTTAAAATAGATTTTGAAACTAGGCAGTGGGATGCTGCACTGACAAATACATAAAATGTGGGTGTGGCCTTGGAGATGAGCGATGGGGAGGAGCGAAAGGCGTTTAGAGGAGTGTGTTAGAGAAAAGTCTAAATTGCCATAAAGAGATGGAAGAAATATGGACACCAAAGACAATGCTAGTGAATTTTCAGAAAGAATGAGCAACATATTACTGAAAACTGAGGAAAAATGAGATAAAGTTTCAAAGTGCCAAAAAATTTGGCAGAGTTATGCTCTAGTGCTTTGTGGAACGTAGAATGTGTAACTTATGAACTTGGATACTTAGCAGAGGAGATTTCTAAACAAAATATTGAAGGTGCAGCCTGGATTCTCCTTGCTACTTAGAGTAAAAATATAACAGGAGAAAGAGAAATTAAAGAAGGAACCAAGTCAAAAGGGAACCGGTACTTGAAGATTTAGAAAATTTTCAGCATACACAATAGCAAACCACGAGAAACCATGTTCTGAAGTGAATAAGAGTATGGCTGGAAAATCTCCTGCTAAAGGGATTGCCATGTGACTCATGGGTCCAGTCAACCACCTCCGCAGCAGCCAGAAATGGAGATGCAGTAATCCAGGAATGATCTGTGGGCAGCCCTCTTATCTATGACTGAATGCCCATGAATGGCATTGGGGGCCAACAAGGTTTCTGAGAATTTTATTTGTGCAGAAATGAAGACTGAAGAAGACTGAGATTGGGAAGAAATAAAATAAGGCTGTCAGACTACAGGATGAACCAATAAAACTGTCCAGCTACAAACATGTTTTATTAATCAAGAACCTGTAAGAAAGACCTCAAAGGCATCTCAAATGTCAGCAGGGTTGCCGCTCTCACCAGCGGTCCAGAGGGCACAGGCCCAGTGGGTTGAGGAAGCAGTCTCCTCAGTTCCAGAGACTGGGGCAACCTCCTTGGTTTCAAAGAGCCAGGCCCAGGGCAGAAGGGGTCAGACCAACACACCGATGGGCCCAAAGACAAGGAAGGCTTTCTCCCTGGTGGGCAAAAGGAACTAAGCATCAAGTAAAAGAGTAAACGTTATTCTCAAGCCTTAAAATCTGATGAAATCCTCCCTACTAGGTTTCACACTAGTGTGGGAGATATGATGCCTTCCCTCCTTTTGATTTATCCCTTTTGGAATAGAAATGTCAATTATATGCCTCTGCCATTATTGCATTTAGGAAGTAGTACTTTGTTATGAAGGCCTAGCAAATTGATCCAGTAATACTAACTATAATACTTAGTAGCAGACCGAGGGGGAGGAAATCCCAGGAATCAGATAAAGCAAACATTTCTCAGTAGATCCTTGCCAAGTGCACCCCCAGAACAACACAATGACAGATTCTCAACCTGCACGTATACTGGTGACATCTTTGTGAAAGAAGTAGGGATGGTAGGAAATGAAGGAAATTACATAGTAAACTAAATACATTGCATATTCTTTGTTTTTTTAAGATAGTGTGAGCAAATTTAAAACTTTGCTTTAAAAACTAATATACATGTGGAAATTAATATACATAAAATACATACACTTAATGTAGGATAAAGCAAGATAAATAGGCGAGTTTTAAAAGGAAACTTAAGTACAGATAACTTACCTAAGCACAAAATTCAATCCTAAATCCACAAAGGAAGAAACCGTATCACACATTAATAAAGTTTGTTTTACAGGTTTCTACACCGGACTTCTAATAGCTCAGTGCTTTTCCACATCGCTGAAGAGCCCTCCAGTTGGTAATGGTTTCATGCTTCTGCTCACCTCATTTCTTTTTATTTGAAAGGAGAAGTTGGACTAGATTTCAAGTTGTTTACATTATGTTCTTATTTTCTCTGACAAATATTAACAATTAGCTGAATTTCTGTGATTTATTAGAAAATTGCAGTACATATAGATGCTGTATATAAATCAGATACTAAAGAATAAAAAGTATGTTTTGTATGAAATCATACACAAATATTACAATCAACTATTAAGAACCACAGCAGAATATGGGTAAGGTGGCAACATAAGTATGAAAGTTCTTTTGGTAGAAATCATAAAATTATAATGCAATTTGCAATGAATTCTATATTAAAACATTTTTTAATTATTTTTAAGACTTGTATTGGACCCTGACTTTGTCTTCCAATATTGCAGAACCAAAGTTTAAATGCAATCACATGTACAATGTCATTAGATAATGACCTACCCATTAGGTGTGAAAATACGTTCATGTAAAATGTGCTACAATGACAGGTAAATAGAGGAATGGATGTCAATCCTATTCAAACCACACACAAAAACTTCCTGAAGATCACTCATAGGAACATTACACCTAAAACTGCAAAACCTCTAGAACAGTGGGTAGCAAACTTTCTGAAGGGCTGATCCTCAATATCTGAAGCTTCAGGACCATCCTGTCTCTGTCAGAAATAGCCAGCTGTGCCACCACAACACAGAAACAGCCATAGACAACAAACAAGCAGATGGCCCAGTCATGTTCCTGTAAAACCTGATTTACAAAAACAGGCAGTTGACCTAAAGGCTATCGTCATCAACCCAAAAAATGTAGTTTTACAAACTTTGGCAAACATTTATACAAATAAGAATATATAAATTTTATTTATATAAATACATAAAACATTTATATAAAATAAATTTATTATATTTATATAAAGTATACATATAAATTTTATTTATAAAAATGAGAGAGCATTTTTATGAACATGGGGTAGGCAAAGATTTTATAGAGAAGCCAAAACATTAATCATAACATTGACTGAAAATCACCGGTCTACCCAAACATTTCTAACTCTCTTTTCAAAGATGTCGGTCCTCCCTGCCTCCCTGACCTGTCCCCTCCTACCCTTCAGAGGCATTTCCCTCAGTAAATTTCTTGAACGTCTAATCCCACTGGACTCTGTTTCTCACATGATGCACAGGGGCTTGAGTTCTATGATTATGCATTTGTCAAAACTTACATTTCACTGCACTGAGGGCTATTCATTTCACGGTATGTGAATTCTACATTTAAAAATCAAATTCTACAGAGCCATTCCATATTCTAAGCTGCAAGTATTCTTATATATGTCACTACTAGAAAAAAAAAAACAATACTTGACGTGCTTTCCAGGGTAACACATTAATCGCAGACGCCCACGCAGAGTCACAAACGCATTCGTCACATTGTTTGCTAGGTGTCTGACTTGAAGAAAGCAGTGCACTCACCTTGATAACTTGAGACCAAAACTCTGGGTGGTGAGCTAGGTTCATTCATTAACAGCTAAGCCTTCTGGACAGAAGCCAACCCTCACACAATGTACGCCCTAGTGTGCCATAGTAAAGCTATACATTATTACAGATCTTGAAACCCCAGAGTTGTGTATGAATTGTCAAAGTACAAACGGCACTCAATGAACTCGAGTGAATGTTCCACAGTATAAGCCAACCCAGTTTCTTCATTTTTAAATCTTTCTTACTTTCTTCATGGATATAGAAACCAATGGATCATCACCTTGTTTTTTAACTCTGAACAGTTTGCAACTTTCTAAGGTTCTGTTTGTCTCAGTATGATGTACCTTTTCTGAAGTTTAAATTCCCAATATTTGGTATAATTCTCCAGAAATTAGATTTCCAAAAACATCTTTCTTTCACACTTCCTCAAATCTACTATCCATTCAGTGCCTTTTAAATGCATTATTAGCCTTCCTCATTTATATCCCAACACAATGTGACTCTGATATATAATGACTGATATGTATGACAGTTATGTTCCTATATAATAATTACCTATAAACCACAAGAGATTTTAATAAATAGCTGCAATTGCCATTTTTGTATAGAGTGGGAGTGAAGCTTCCTGCAATCATTTCAAGAGATGGCATGATTGGATATCCCAGGCCTGATTAGGCATTCTGAAATGACACCAACAGGAAAAAGTGGCAGCCTGAATGTTCTTCCTCTAGTAAAAGAGTGAATATGTAGTAAATTCTCATTTAGTAACCATCAAAGGTCCCTTTGTCACCTGCTATGTGTCCCCCAGCACTGTACTGTATACACATGATACTATGCAAACAAGACATTTTCCACCTTCAAGGAATGAATGCTAAACTAACTAGAATAACAGACAAGCAAATCAAAAGTCACAGTAAAACGTGACAAGTACTCTGAACTTGCTAACAAGGCCCAAGTTGCCCCGTGTGAAAGATAAAGTGCCTAGGAAAACTAAAATGACTGTATTCAGGCTATTGCAACAGAGACAATGTTCATTAATGAAAAATATTTCAAAAAACATGGAGGAGACATGGGGTTTTATAAAACGAGGTAGTCAAGGAGGAGGATGGAGAGGGTTTTGTCTGAGTCATTGAGAAAGGTGCAGATGGGTCTCATGTAAACATGAGAGAGCAGGATGGTCCTTTACAAACAGCAAAGGGTGGGAGGTTTCTCCACCACTACTACCTTCTGGGGACACAGGTCTCAGATAAAGATCAACATGGAAACACTTTACTGAACCTATTGTACCTTCATCCTCTTCTGATGCCCCTCCTCACCAGGGAGCCTGGGGAAGAGAGATGTGGCAGCGTGGATGTGCTTGACAGGTTAGAGATAAACGTTTTCCCAGGAGGTCATCCATGACCTGAACCTCAAGGGGGAAGCAGGATTCACTCATATGATCAAATAAGAAAGGACATTCCGGGAGAATAGAACAAAACAAGTCATATACAGCAGAGCGTCCAGTAATTTAGAGTGACTGAATTACGTACAGGGCATGAGTCACAGGATGGCAGGAGCTGAGGCCTGACATATACATGGGCAGGAGGAAAAAAACCGTTTAAAGGAGTGTGGATTTGGAGATGAAGGCACTGGGTTGGGGAACCACTGGATTTTGTTAAAGAGGGACATTATGTGATCAGATTTGTGCATGGAAAGAAATGCACATGGTATATGGAATAAATAAAATGCTTAGGTAAATGTACAAAGCATGTAGCATACATCGTGGAAAGTCAGACCTGAAAATAGGACAAAGCAGAAAGAAGACTGCCTTGAAAATATGTAGGATGAATATTAAAAGTCTGAACTGAGTCCAACTCTATTTTGCTTGTAGATGGAGCATGGGCTGACAGCTCTGGAGCTGGGGGTTGGGAGGGGAGTTGGGGGTTCAGAGGGATAGAGCAAATAAGAAAGAAGAGAAAGAAGGTACGGGCATGGAGAACAGTGTGGCGTTTGTGGGGGGCTGGGAGGGTGGAGGTGGAAGAGGGTATAGGGAATAAATAATAATAGAAAAGTATAATAAAATAAAATAAAATACGCTTTAAACAAAGAAAGTCTGAACTAAGATGATACAAAGTAGCACTCATGATAGACTATTAACACAGGTCACAGAATATCTTATGATTTGTCATTGACAGCTGAGTTGTACAAATGAATTTTTATTCTTTATTTACCTATTGCCTACAAGAACATGACATTCTACTTGAAGACTCCTCTAAGTTCAGGTGTTAAAAAGTCACCACTGATTCCCTTGAAAATTTGAGTTTATTTGATGCAATATTTAGTGCACATTTGCATTTTCCCTTTTGCCCTTAGTTTTCCCATTTTCTTATTTTTGTTCTCTATCTATCTACATCTTCCCTCACCCCTTTACCTCAGTCACCACAAGCCCCAATTACCAGCTCCTGTAACAGGAGAGCCATCCTGCAAATTACTGTATGTGTTGTCACCTTTCCTGTCCCCAGGAAATGGTTAACTAACAAGCACATGCATATATCTTTCTGCTTGATAGCAGTGGGTCAGGAAGTCGGTGGATTTTAATGGCTGATATTCAGAATCTAATATGCAAATCATCTCAATTTACATTCAAATGTAAATATGTGTTGCACATTTAAATATATTTACATAATGTATGTTTACATTGAAATTCAGCTGAGAGTGAGGTCTGAATGCATAAGTTGCTGACAGTTCTGTTTTCTTGGCTTCCCTGTCTTTTGAAAAAGCTCCAGGCCAGTAGAAGAGATTGAGGTATAGGGAAAAAAATGGCCATTTCTGCAAATGCTACTGACATGCCTACCTGGAAGTGTTTTTATTAGGATCACAGCAATAACTTCCCATTATAAAAATTCATGTATAATTTAGTAAGAATAAAAATATTTACAATATCAATCATGTTGTAACTCCATCTGTAGGCACAAGGTTCAGAAAACGTACCTGTAACTTACAGGGACACATCTCACCACTAGATTAATAATCACTTGAGGTCACCACTTCATTAAAACAGTCAAAGGCTGCATCAGTGATGCAGGAAGAACAAGCAGAATGACACGTGGTATCACTTCAGAGAGGAGAGTGGTAGACGTTCTGAGATGGGAGAAGCATGTTTGCTCTGCACAAAACAGAATCACCACCTGTAGAAAGAAGATAAAATAAAAGATGAGTGAACCTCAGCTATACCCAAGGGATATATCTTCATTTATCTGGTTTGTCTGTACTGAGAGCACAGAATAGAAACTGGATGTATCGGAGTGAGTGACAAGATTCTGCACAGTCAGTGATACAAAACTGATCTTTCACTTATTTAATCTAATCATTACACTGTAATCAACCTCAAGAACATCTTGTTTATGAACTTAATTTCCTTTGCAGAAAGAAATAGGGTGAGTTAAATAATTCAGATTTTGTGGGAAACCTATTTTTTCTTTTTCCCTGTCACATACTTCCATTTCTAAATTAAAAATGCCAACACGGACACTTTTTCTCTCTGCTGTACACGTAATAAGTTACCAATACAATTCTCTCAGAAAAGGACATTCTAGAAGTATAAAAACAAAACAAAAAATGTCAGATACATCTGGGAAGCCTCAAGTAATTTGGAATTACCTATAGGCTATGCAGGGAGAAATGGCAGGAGCTGAGACCTGACAACAGCAATACTCATTTATCTCTGAAGTCCTGGGGTATGTGGCCACTCATTGGATCTGCATTGTAGATAATTACTACATACACAGTTATGGTATCTGAGTCAGAGCAACTCTGATGGAATCACCGCTTAGGGTTTCTAAACAGCTGCCCAATTTACCTAGCCATCAGAACATGGCTAAATTCTATCAGCACCGAATTTTAAACCATCACAGTTTAGACCAGGTCATGTTTAACAAAGGACAACTTTTTACTTTCAATGGTCTACTGTAGTAAAGAGAGACATCACAATAGCTAATAGACAGTTGATGGTTGACAATGTCTTTGTATTTAAAATAATAATAATAATATTAGACAAGCATTGTAATATTCATCAAATTAATTCAGGATTTCTGTTCAAGTGAAATATGAAAGACTACATAAACTTGTTAAGTGTAATTTGTGTGAAGAAATGTAATGTTCAATCTATCTTCAAATTTTCTGTACAAAATTAGCTTTTTCTTTGCTGATTCTAGTAACTATGACCTAGCTTTGCCAAACAATGATCATAGTTACATTTTGTATTTCAATGGAGAATTTCAAGGGCTAATTGTCCCATGCTCATGCACTCATTAAATGTAGTTAGAAACACATTTTTGATCTGTCAAATTTAGTTTTGTAGAAAGAAAATATTTCGGGCATAACAGTTCAACTGTTGATCATAATTCTAACTTGATAAATTAAATTAAACCAAAACTGCATATTCAAAGAATATGAGAAAAGTATGTTCTTAAAAAGCACATAATATTCAAAATTTAATTACTTTATTGAAATAAAATATGTAAATTATCATCTAATTTTCCTAAGTACAATTTATCAACTAAAATTTCTACATGCATTTACCTTACCATTGTTTAGAGTTGGTAATTGCTATTAATTTTAGCATAATTCAATGGTTTCAATTCTCAACCATAGAATTAAAAGGTCAGAGGAGTGGGGACTTCACCTAAAATCAAAAGTAAAGTATTTACTCACACTAAATCTACCATTTAATTTACATGGAAATTTCTGTAACAGTTTTAACAAACCATTAGGCTTGTTATCCCACTCACTGTATTATTCATGTGAGGTCGGCAGTTAGACATCCAAGAACAGAGCAAGGACAATGGCCAGGCACCGAAGGCCACCAGAGTAGAAAGCCCCAGGTGCCTACCAACCAGCAAAACAACGAGGAAAACAAGAACCTTTCCCCCAGATCACTGGTCATGTGCTTTAAGCCCCCTGACCTTTCATAATGCTTGCCATGAGGTTCGGACCCTCTTTGGACCTTTCAGCCCCTGGCATATTGCTGGTCATCTGGTTTTAGGTGCCTTCAGAGAAGGACCAAGGGGCAGGAGAACAGCTTCATATGACTTCCATACAAGCCTAACTTGTATGGGAGTCATACTACCCCTTTAAGCATTGAGAAATAGATACACTATCTACGCTTCAGTCGTGTTTCAGCTCCAGTCCCAAAATCAGACAAAGCAATGCCATGGCTGACATCAGGAACAGCTGCAATGACCAATGACTCCCTACCCTGGCACGGACCAATCAATGGAGTCCACAGCCCTGAAAGAACTCACCTGGAAAGATTATGAATGTATATTGAGATCCTTCCCTGAAACCTCCCCTAAAATCTTTACCCTTCAAAGTTCCTTTGGATGCAGAACCCAGCAGGTCTCTCCACTTCTCTCTCTCTTCCCACCTCCATCTCTTTCTCTCTGGAGTACACCTATGCCCCACCCCCTTCCCCTAGCTGTGTATTCCTCACCTCTCTCTTTCTCCTTATCTCCAAGGACCCTCGTTTGCCTTTGTAACCTTTTTGAGCCCATTTTTTCTATGGGCTCACTTCTTCTACCTGTGACTTTCTAAACAAACCTTTGCTTACAGGGTGTGTCTTAGCTCTGAGTTCTTTCTTAGCCAGAACTCAAGCACTGACATTGTTGAATCAAGGTCTGGTCTAATTCCAATCTAACACCTGGTGCCATTTCACTGCCAACACATGTACCAAGAAAAAATTAATAATATTTTACTCAGTAAGTATGTCCATATATGGAACTAACTATCCTTATTACACAGAACAAGATGGCATATTCTGGGTAAAGATATTCAGGACCTGCAGTTCAAAATATGCCTTTTAGGTATATCGATTATTTTGATTGGAAGGCACTTGATAAACCACAAAGGGAAAGAGAATCTTTCTCTGAACTCTCCTTATCTATCTCATCTAAAGATGACTCTTCAAAAGGAACTTAATTGTCATGCATCCTCTCCCAACCAGGGTCATGAATCAGGGAAGGTGATTTTTATCACAGAAGAGTGTCAGAGACCCCATCCCACAGTGTCCCCCTGAGTCACAAGTGAAATGAGGCTACCAATGCAAGATCTGCTTGGGGAGAAAAGGCTGGCTAATCTCACAGAGGAGAAGAGCCCTGAGGTCCTTTCTCCTGAGGTTTTTACTGAGAACGATGTGTGCAGGGGTATACAGCATGCATGTGAAGCTCATTAATCAGTGTTAGAGGGCTACACTTAATGTAAAACACACATTGTTTATAGGTAACAATAGAAGGAACAGGGAGATCAGCCTCAGGTTAGGGTCTGTTAGACATACTGACACCAGATGGTCATTAAGGCAGGGCTCAGGAGTCTTCTTCCCTGCCTTGAAGTTAAAAATATGGTTATTCATTATCAGAGCTGTAGCAGAGCAAGCTTCCGGTGGATACAATGCATTCTTCAGTCTAGATTTCCCACAGGAACCCTCTGTGCTATCATGAGGTCACGCCTGCCTCATAGCATTCCCAGCATTCTGATCAAGACATATGGTCCCTTATTCAAGGCCTGGCTTCTGCAGGGCTACAATGTCTGATACCATACAAAGTGGTCCCAAGTAGGAGAAAAGATGAGAAGTTCACAAATAGCCAGATAAACTTTATAACAAAAGTATCACATATCCCATTCATTCTTCTGCGGGGTCATTCATCTTTACCAAAAATTATTCACTCTCCCTTGAAGGGCCAGTATGTCCCTTCTTCCTCCCTTTCTTCCATTAAGATGGTAAATAAACTGTGGGGGCAACTTTGCCCACAGAGTCCCCCTGTCTGCCACGGATGAAAGTGAAACTACCAAGACATAATCTGCTTGGGGAGGAGAGGTGGCCAGTCTCTCAGAGGAGAAAGGCCAAGAGCCCCTTCCTCAAGGGGCTTTTACTGGGTTCATTTGCTCAAGAATACAGGTAAGGATCAAACAATAGATATAATTCAAAGAACTATGAGGGCTTATTCTCAGTCAGGGTCAGATAGCTAAAGAGCCATAAAACTCTGAGGAACAAACTTCTTGCTTGGACCCTTATTATTTGAATGAAAGCATTCTAAACAAAGCAGGTTTCACAGGATTTTAGAAATTCTTTCTTATGCCCAATCACCCGGGATCCTGCTCTAGCTGGCAAAGGGCTGCACTGCCTTCCCCATCATAGGTTTTTAGGCTTAAGTGGATTAGAGCCAGGTAGCACTTCTCACAGATGGAAATGGGACTCAAGCTATGTCAGAATAGCCAAGGGGTGAGGGTCCATCGCTCCCTCTTTGTTGCAGCCCCCCTGAGTCCTTCCTTGAGGGCCTCCCAAGTGATCGTGTCTGGCTTAGGTTGCCCTCCCCCTTTGAGGGGTCGTACCTGTCATAGACTAACCGACCAAGCATTGGGGGCAGGGGATGAAGCAGAAGCAGCGCTGCTGCCAGAGACAAGCTTTGTCTCCTTAGTGGCTCACAGTCTGAGGCTGCTCACTCAGCCTTATCCATGGGGGGCAGTTACAACTCCTGAAACCAGGCAGAGTGGTTCCCAACAATAAACTTTTCAATTGTACCAGTTTTCTTGAGTATCACTTTTTTCCTGTGATATCACTGTGTGTGTAAATATTAAAAATTACTAAATGTGTATAAATTTCCTCCTGTTAATCTGCTTGTTGTTAATTAATTTCAGAGACCCAGCTATCAAACCTAGAAGGAAAGAGGTCACAATAAACTTTTTAAAATAAAACAAACACATCCACAAATCAATTAATTAATGACAAGCATATGTGTTCTTATATATTTTTATATTCATTGTGAATAGGTAGTTGGCTCTCATACTCAATCAGCTATAGTTTTTGTACATATACTTTTCCATTTTTGTAACTTTAATTCTGAGGGATATAATAGGTGTTCAATAAATATTGGTAAGTGGGAAATAGGAAAAAAATAAGGAGAAGAATAGAAAGGAAGAAATGAAGAAAAAAAACCCAAAATAATAAAGAGGAAAAGAGAAAGGAAGAAAGTGTACCAGGTAAAATAATTAAACTACATGTTTTATATTGATATTCAGACCCCTCCTTTATAATACTAACTACCACTCATATTTTGAAATAAAATAAGGTTACAAATAGAAAAAGGAAATGTTTATAATATGTAAATATTTAAGCAATAAACAAAGAGAGAAAGAACTCATGGACACAAACAAGAGTGCACTGATTGTGGGGAGTGAGTTGGATGGAGGTGGAAAAAAGTATGGGGGTTAAATAATAATTAAAAATACAGTAAAAGTGACATTAAAAAAGAAAATGTTTATAGTATATAAATATTTAAACAATAGCCCTGGCTGGTGTAGCTCAGTGGGTTGAGCATGTTCTGCAAACCAGAGATCATGGTTCAATTCCCAGTCAGGGCACATGCCTTGGTTTCAGGCCAGGTCCCAGCAGGGGACTCACGAGAGGCAACCATACATTGATATTTCTCTCCTTCTCTCCTTTCCTTCTCTTCTAAAGATAAATGAATAAAATCTTTAAAAAAATATTTAAACAATAAAATTTAGAAGGTATGAGACTTAAAATAAATATCTTGGCTATTAAACAAATACAGTTAAATTTTAAAATATCCATTACATATATTTATTTTTTAAACAAAAAATAAAGATGAATGAAACTGGGTCCCAGTTTCCCAATACCTAATAAAAGTTATTTTAAATACCAAAATAAGCAAGTCAAAATATATTAATAGGATTTAAACAAGGAAAAGTGAGAGCTGAGAGATGTTGAAAAGAATCTAGAATGTTGTAGCTTCTCAGTATTTCTCCAACAAATACACACAAGGGAAACGGAGGAAAGAATGTAAGTAGCAAACATCTTGAGTGTTACTTATGACCACAAAGTTTAAAGAGAAGAGCATGGAAGCAACAACAGGCAACACCAAGGAAAAATGTGGTGGGTTGGAGACTGGGGTTGTGGAGGAAGGGAGGGTGGCTTTGCATAAGAAGAAACCCTATCTTTCAACTCAATCCTCAGAGAAGTTGGGACCTACAACCAATACTCAAAATGTTATTTATCTTTATTATGTGGAAAACCGAAAAGGAAGATAGAATAATCACAACCTTAGAGTTATAGCTTCCCACAAAAATGATATATTTAGCAAACATGAAAATGAAACAAAAAATATATAGGTTCATAAGATCATTTAAGGAGCAGAACTCCTAGGAAAAAGTCACAAAGCAAGCCCCATTTCAAGTCTCCTCTCTATTATTGTGCTGCCCATGAAACCAACTATAACCCATTTTTAATTCACGTAGGAAGAGATAAATTGGGCTTTCTGCACATTGATATCATGCTCCAGGACATTAACTGAGAAGGGAAGATACAAACTAGGTGGAATAAGTCCTGGTACTGGACGTTTCACAGAAGCAGCAGCAGCAACCAGGCCTTCCTACAAAACTAGACCTTCTCCCTTACATTCACCATCAGGCTACAAAATACCTAATAGAGGGAAATGCTTCTCACACTCTAGCTATGAAATAAGGTGTGGGAAGAAACAATTCATGTACCAGATACTGAAACAGATTAGGAGTTTGGCTGTATCACAATATTTCTATAATATCCTTTGCAAGTAGTTCAATTCTCTTCCTACATGTTCTGCTCTGAAAATGTTACTGATAATTACAAGAAAGATATGAGTCACAACTGCTTCTTTTTGAAAAAATTCTGACACCGAAAAACCTTATACTGCATTTATCTTTAGTTCATTATAATCTCCCCACCACGTTGATATTATCTTTTTGTACTTTTGGTAATCATCTTTAAACCCAGACAAAATGTGAACATTGTTCAAACCATAAAAATGTCCAAATATCTCACTGTCCTAGACAATATGAGTGACTGTGCCATTTTTTTAATTACCAACTTGGCTCTAATTTTGGTTCATTCTTCCTGCCTTGTAGATAAGGTTTATTAGCATACCAAGTCTTAGGCTCACTCGCCAACCTGCTGACCAGCACTGAATGGGCATGGAGCTGGGAGCCTGGAGAGACAGAAAATCCAGTTATCAAAACTGATTCCAGAAGAGAGAACCAAATAGATCATCATTAACAGTAGAATTAATTGTTAATGTTTTCCAAAAGTTATCATTCCTCGAAATGCCAGGCCCAGATGGTGTGACAAGGAAGACTTGGAACCTGAAATTGTATTGTCATAATTCTTCACAACTAAAGGTAAAAAAATCCTTCATGAAGAAAACTCTTAAGCCACATAATGGATTCAGAAGTTCAGGAAAGAGGTTGTTCATTACAACATCTTCAAAATAACATATATCACTATAACAGTGATTGGGGGAAAACATAATATACTAATCAAGTAGTGATTATAAAATAGGCGGTACGAACAGACTCATAGAAAAATCGCATGTTAATAGCTTCCCTATGAGTACTTTGTAGACATCAGCAGTTGCATTTCCCCACGAAAGAATGAGCCTGACCACAAGAACAGGACAAGCGTCAGCAACTCATGTCGGAACTGCAGAAACACTGCCTGCACATCCTGCTCCTGAACATCCTCAGTAAAACTGGAGGTGGAGCAATGAAACTGCATGATGACACACACAGGAGACAACAAGGAAACCCCCTGAGAGCAGAGCTGAGAAACTGCACATCACCAGAAATCCCTTAATTCCCCCCTCTTCACAGTTGCCCTCTAGGACCTAGCCAGATACTGAGATGCTAAGATGGTTTTGGAGGCATGAGCCTACAGTGTTGAATCCTGAATAAATCCCTTTTCTTCTCAACCAGAACCTGCCTTACGAGTTTGACTTTTGTGGCAGTGGGCAGGCAGACCTGTGGGTCATCTTTGCAGTTTCATCACCTCAGATTACAAATGTTGGTGAAATAAAAAATTGTCCGTGTGGCTGCTGTGCAGCTTTTAACAATATAGCAATCATATTTACCCATGCAGAAGGTCTTCTTTCCATAACAGCTGTATAGAATCAAAACCAGGGCTGCAGTGCTTCACTTGAGGAGGGATGTGTTTTGAAACATATTGTGGAATTTCCCTCCATTAATACAGAAGGCAACTACGATGGCATTTATGTGTCACCAGACTGAAGGAGTCTATTTGCCTGCTTGCATCAAAGCCCAGTAACACATGGCTAAGTATTTGCTGTGAGGGCCACTTTACCTGCAAGTCCCCTCTGTCCATCACGGATGAAAGGAACACTACCAAGACATGATCTGCTTGGGGAGGAGAGGTGGCCAATCTCTCAGAGGAGAAAGGCCAAGAGCCCCTTCCCCAATGGCTTTTATTTGGTTGTAATACACATGAATACAGGCAGCAAGGATCAAACAGTAGATAACATTTCAAGGAAATATGAGGGCTCAGTCTGAGTCAGTGTCTGTCAGGAAAGGGGGTTGCAGAAACTTTGGGAGACATACTCATTTCCTGCTTGGACCCTTATCATATGAATGAAAACACTCTTATCAAAGCAGGCTTCACAGGCCTTTTAGGAATTCTTTCTTATGCCAGATTACTCTGGATCCCGCTGTAGCCAGCAAGAGGCTGTACAGCCTCCCCAAATCACAGGTTTTCAGGCTTAAGTGGATTAGAGCCAGGAAGCGCTTCTCCCAGAGGACATGGGGACTCAGGCTATGTCAGAATAGCTGGAAGGCAAGGGTCCATCACTCCCTCTTTGTTGCAGCCCCCCGAATCCTTCCATGATGGCCTCCCAAGTGATTGTGTCTGGCTTAGGTTGCCCCTTTTCTGAGGAGTCATACCTGTCTCTGACTATCCGACCATGCATTGGAGGCAGGGAGGTGAAGCAGAGGCAGCGTTTGCTACCAGAGACAAGCTTTGTCTCCTTGTGGCTCACATTCCAGAAGTCACTCATTCGGTCTTAGCCATGGGGGGCAGTTACAACTCCTGAGACCAGGCAGAGCAGTTCCCAACAATTTGCAATAAAGAAAGTAAGGATTTACTAATTGAGGAAACAATGCCATTCCCAGAGTCACAGGAGAAGTGATGCTCAAAGACCTGGCTCTCCAGTAGCTTCCACGGGAGGGATTGTGTGGCAGAAGCATTAGTGATCGTGCTGACTAAAGGAGTTAGGGTTGTGGTCTCTACTTATTGGTTGGTCCTAGGGTAGGGCGTGATTGATCATTGCATATGGCACTGTGTCAGCCCTAGAGTCCTTCTGCATGTTTTCAAAAGGATTTGTTCTGTGGGATAGTTCTGCTTTCCTGGGTCTGAAGATACAACACAACTGAGGCCAAGATGTTATATTTAGTTTGATTGAAAACTCTGTAGTCAACAGACCCAGGACCTTGTTCCTAAGACTACAGGATACTGACCAGAATTTCATTGTCCTGAGAGCTTAATGATTAACCAAGGGAGAAGAAGGTATGTCAGGGCACTGGGTGAGGTCAGTTTGAATCAAAGGAAATAAATCAAAATAAAAGGCAGATTAAAGAAAAATAAGGCTTTTGTGAAGTGTTGTTACTGAAACAAAGTGCAGTTCAGCTGCCTGCCATAGCCAATAGGCAAATTCTATAGACAGAGTCTGGTGAGAAAGGAAATACATTGTTATTCAAATGCTGCATGATTTGGGAGAATGGAAGACTCCTGTCTCAAAGCCCATCCCCTCCGGGGAACCCAGAGGAAAACTCAGCCATCTTCAGCCAGACCAAAACCCAAGGCAGCATCCAGAGTTCCTTCTCCTACATGAAGTCCCACCCTTTGGGAACTGCAGGCAGCCACTGAGTGGCCATGCAGGCAGCTCTTCTTTTTTCTTAGCCCCTGTCCTGCATCAGGTCTCCTCTGGAGCCTGCACATGGGGCTGGCACTGACTTTGGTCATGTGGCTCCAAGGCCAGAAGATCCAGTGAATGCACCACCCAGTATATATGTGAGGTAGGTAAGAGAGGTCCCTTGTGATTGTATTAGTTTGGGGTATGGGAGGGGCAAGGTGCTTTCTCAAAATTCCCATAAAACTTCTGAAACGTTAGCACACTCCTGTAGGGTCTGGCCCCTGACCAATCTCTTCTTTGATCTGAACTAGACTAATAGATTTATTTATTCAGTGCTACACCTCCCTCTCCCATCGTTCTGACTTCTATGGTGCATGTACTTGCCTTCCCCCAGCCCTGCATCCAACCATGTACCAGAAAGAGAGTAGAAGGGTTCTCCCCACATCCAATTGTCTAACTAGTTTTCCACGTGCTAAGTGCAATACTTCCTCCTGCCACCACCTTGTCCAGGGGCAGGGGATCTGCCACCAGGCTATTGATATCAACGTCTGTATGAGGATTCATCTTGCTTTCTCTGTAAGCATATCAGTACCCCAAATTTTGCCACACAGCCATGACAGCAATACTTGTGGGTACAATAAAAGTAATTTCCACTATATTGGAAAGAGTTTAAACATTTCTTCAAGATCATAAGCATTATAACAAATTTGCAAACAAACTCTTTTCAGGTTTTTATAAGGCACTGAAGTGCCATGGAATTGGAGACTTTTATCAAGGTTTGATACCTTCTCTTGTCTGTAACGGATTCAGCAATGTTGGTTTTTTTTTCAGTTCTCATCCAAGGTTATGTTTATTGATTCTGCAGAGAGAGAAAGGGAGAGAGAGAGAGAGAAACATTTATTGGTTCCCTCCATAATCACCTGACTCCCTGGCCAGGGGTCACACCTACAACCTACGTATGTCTAGGTATGTGCCCTAACCAGGGATTAAACCTGCAACTTTTGGGTGTACAAGGCAAACTCAGCAAACTGAGCCACCTGGCCAGGGAAGTACTGTCTTTTTTATTTTTTACCTTCAAGCTTTCATGAGGCAGCATCTGTCTACTGCAACAATTCACAGTGCTCGTTTGGTTGATGATTTTATCTTGGAGTTTTATTGAGTGCTGTATTGGGAATTTTGTTTCTTCCAAGTAATGCTGTAAAAACTCACATACAGGCTTTGTTGGATTGGTGGGGAATTTCTATCTTTTCTCAAGGTTTTCCAAGAACTCTGGTTAGAACAGGACGGAAAACTAACAAATCTGTTCAGAGGAACCCATCTGAACTACCACTGGTCCCTCATCTCTTGGGGCACAATCGGTGTGACCTACAAGTTCTTGGTAATGATTACATGGAAGAAATCATCAGTTACATAACATTTATTAACTGACTGGACCTTCTAAAAAGAATGCAGTCTGGCCTCATTCCTAACTGACTAAGTATGAGTTGGTGTCATAAGTTTAGGGCTCAATGAATTATGGGCAAAGCTGTTTTTCTTAAGCATCAGTAAATTCAGAATAAAAGGTTTCAACAGAAAAATTTAAGAGTTTGGGGGTTTTCGGTTTTATTTATCATTACCTGAGAACTCCAGGCTCATTGCCTGTTTCATGGCTGTCTGATGGATGGCTTTTGACAAGGAAACTCATAGTCAAGATGGTCTTTTTTCCCAGTTTACAACCTTTTGTATTAAAACTTAAGTGACAATGATCAGCCAGTGAAAGGGCTCTCAGGACCCCTTGAATGCTCAGGCTTACTTTTATTACTCCATTTATTGCTTCTCTGCTCTTATAAGGAATTTCCAATGGTGGTAGTCTTTGCTAAACTCAAGCATACACAAGAGGAAAAGGGAGCAGGGCAGAGAAGAAGAGAGCTTAAAGGTGTAAGCTATTCGTCATGAATTGCTTGTATTAGTTTTGAAACAAATCACCTGTTGGAATAGTCATTAGCCAAAGGATTTTTAGACATGGTAGACTCAATTAGCTTATAAAAGTTACCATTTTGCCTTCAAATTTGAAAGTTTTATGTTTAGTTCTTAATGTGACCACAAACCTATCCAAAACATTCTTATGTTAATTTTACTAATTTTGTTTCCAAAAGATGAGGAGACTTAAATTTTGTTATGGGCATTTCATCCTGTTAGGTTTCACATTAACTGCGTATGGACCAGACTGCTCAGCCTAATTCCTTTGAATTATTGTTGCCCACCTAACAAATAATTTTGGCCGTCTTTTCCCTTTGTGTAGTAGTTTGTTTTATTCAAGTGTCCTATTCTCTTGAAACTCCTTTAAGAAAACACTTCCACAGAATTTTATTCTAAAATTCTAATAGGAGCTCAGGTTTTTTATGCTTTCAAAATTTGGGTGGAGGGGACTCAAGGCAGCTTTCACCTGAGTGTTTGCTTTCTTTTTTATTTTTTTATTCTTGGAAATAGAGACTTCTATTATGATTTTTACATTTCGAGAACCCAATTTTACCAAAATTAAAGACCTAAATAAAAAGATAAGACCTAAATAAAAATATTAAATATGTTAATTTTAAATTTCTAGAAGTTGGTAATAGCTGAACAGCTTACTCATCCCTTACCTAACAAAAACTTACTTGTCAGAAGAATCAGATTTTTTAATATCTTCCAAATAAATAAGACAAAATGATTTATATACCAATTGAAAAACTAATAAAACATACAAAAATCATAGAAAAGTTGTTTCTCTTTTGAAAACATAGTCAAAATTCTTTCTAGCATCTGACATCACTGAGTAGTTTCCTCATTATCAGTTTTTTGTTACTCTGCATGATTGCATATGAATATGCGTACACACTGACCAACATAAAATCGGGGTCTCAGTTGGTACTTTTTACATAGTTTCTGGGCAAATAAAAAAAGATGTTAGCTCTTCATGCAGTATGGCTGGCCAAATTAAGTGAGCATCTTTCTTCCAAGCAAAAGAATTAGGAAGTATTAGCAAGCATTTGTCAGGTAGTACTCAAATTTAGGATCTTTATAACCACTGTCTTGGACAATGTTGTGCTAGTAATGGCAGTTTACTCTAGTGACAGAGGTAAGGATGTAAGGATTTAAGAAAGCAGTATCAGTAAATAAATGTGAGTAGCATCCTTTGGCCTACCAAATAGGGTTAAAATTTGAAGCGGCTCTTTCAGAAACAAACAATAATGGCACTGTGGTGCCTGGTCCCCTCATTTGTATGTGCATGTCCCTGTGTACCTCTGGGCATGTCTAATTTCTCAGTGTGTCACTTGCATGTTAGCCTGAGGTCATCGCCTGACCCTGGCCCTGGCCTTGGCAATGGATTCCAGGAGCTTTGGTCCCCCAGGGTATCCTTCTGTTTCTGCACTCAATGCAGCTGCTAGAAATCTCAGTTCCACAGCACTTTGGTGAAGTACAAGTGAAGTAAGAAATTTGAAGGGGGATGCTTTGGTGTTAGCTATTTCAAACATGGGGCATTTAAAAACAATAATTATTTTAATGGTTTTAACTCATAATATTTTTGGACTTCCTCATCATTTTTGGCAATTTTTGAAGACAAAACTGCCAATATATTGCCAGAGGTGACTTTGTGTTGCCCTATAGACTTGTTACATTTGACAAAACATGTAACAGATCTCGTCGTGGCCAACAGCTTCGTCTGAAGTTTAAAATGAGTCAAAATGTGTCACTAATAAATAAGATTCTAACTATTGTGTTTACCTTCACTGTGAACTAGTATAGTAGTAATTTTGAAAACACGAATACAGTAGAATAACCATTTAAAAAGCTTTAAAAGTGGCCCTTCTATTGCATGTGTGACACACTGCTCATGAGCACAGGGTGTTGTGGTTTTGCTGCCTGTACTTCATGTTAGGTTATGGATGCAGTATATTGTGTATTTAACACACTCCCAGTGGTATGAGCCCTCAGGACTGCACAGAGTAAACACAACCTCTATATGGTGGCAAATGTGTATGTCTATTTTATTTGTGTTAGAGACAAAGTTGATATTTTTGTCTCAATAGTCAATAATCACATGTATCTAATTGTTATATAATCCCCTGCTGTATATTGTGAACTGTGTAGTAAAACAGAATTGTGTATGTATAATCATCTTTGGAAACCTAAAATTTCCCAGCTTGTTTCAGGGAAAAAACAGGTAATTTCCCTGAAATTACCAGTTACAGTGGCAATACTCAGAAGGCTGTGCCACCACTTAAGGGAACAATGGGCGGGGTAGACAGGGTGTGTGAACTGGGAGCTAGGGGAATTCACAGTAAGCTGATCATGTTGACCAACATTGGGTCCGTACAGATGAAGTCCCGTAGTGTGAGGGGTATGCAGTCAGAACAAAAATGAAGCAGAAGATCACACTTGATTTCTTCCTAATTAAAATAATTCTCTTTGTTTTCTTGTGTATGTATAAATGTCTATCAAAGACTTGAACAGGTATTTTCCTTAAATTTGAGGATTTTAGTTTTGAATGCTATTTTTTGCCTAATATTGAATATTTGCTTGCATAAGTGCCTCCAAAATCCTGATGAAGTCTCTACATGTTTCCTTCTTTAAAGTTTTATTATTAAAAGTCCTTAAGCACATAAAGCCATTTTAGTTTGATATTTTGAGTTTTGTGTCAGAGTTTAAATGTAACCCGTTAAATGTTTGAGTTAACATGCTTCTTTTGGTAATTCTTTTTGGAATATAGCTTTTTTTAACTCCAAAAAAATAACAAAACTTATAATATATAAATCATTTATATATATATGAGATATATATAAATCATTTATATATATGAGATATATACAATCATAAAGAGATAAGAATTTCTATGATAGACAAAGTTGCAGAAGAGAGGCATAAGATTTTAAAATGTCACAAAACAGCCCTGGCTGGTGTGGCTCCGTTGGGTGGAGTGTCGTCATGCAACTGAAATGCTGCAGGTTCAACTCTTAGGGCACACGCTTAGGTTGCAGGTTTCCGTCCCTGGTCTGGGCACATACAGGAGGCAGCCCATCAATGCTTCTCTCTCACATTGATGGTTCTTACTCTCCCTTCCTCTCTCTCGTACTGTCTCTCTAATAAAGCAGTGAAAAAATGTCTTCAAGTGAGGAGAAAATGTCACAAAAGATTGGATATTTCTCAGCTGCTGAGAGATAATAGGCTACACATTAACATTATTTAGTTCCTGGAACACTTTTTGAAAATATGAATCCAATTTTGTAGAAAAGAAAACAGACTCTTGGGTCAAATTATTTGGTTTAAAAAGTAGCTTATGATAAATGTATTCATCATCTCCAAACTGAAATATAAAGAATTTTTTATTTAAATATTTTAGTCTTTCAAGTCTGCATCATACTGTTATTATCTATCTTATCATATCTGAGGCTTCAAAATATGAAAAACCTGGGTTTAGTTCAACCCTCTTACATGTATCTACCATAAGGCAGTGAACAATATATTTAACATGAATTGGCTTACTCAGCTTAAGGTGGGTAAAATACAATAACTCTCAGAAGTGGTGTGAGTGTTAAATGGATTTAAAAAGCAGTGCTTGTCATGCAGTAGATTTTCAAAAAAGTATTTGAGCATATGTCCATCATTTGAATCTCTTTTTACCTGGGGTTAATATGCATTTGATTGTAGCACTTACAGAATATCACATAAGTATGTCAAATATAGAGTAAATTAAAAATTGGACATAAAAATCTCATTGAATAGAGAAGATTTTGCCCCAGCTTTTTGCTTTTTCGACAATTAGACAGGGATATTTGACCTGCAGAGACACGGGGAAAGCAATGTGAAAAGGAATGCCAAGTTTTGCAGCACCGGACACCAGGAGAGAGGCATGGGGAATGTTTTCTCTCAGAACCTCTGAAAGGAACCAATTCTGCTGACACCTTAATTTTGACCTTGTTTAAACAGAATATTATAATGAATTTCTGTTGCTTTAAGTCACCAAGCATGTAGCAATTTGCTGTGGTAGACCGAGGAAAGTAATAGATAAAGATTGACTACAAGTTTTAGAAATAGTTCGTTTTTCCAATAGCAGGCCACATTTGCTCTTCCTCTCTTATCCCCTATTGCTAAAATTCATTTGACAAAACCTATCTGCTATACCTTCAAACTGTTTCCAGAAGCTGCTCTCTGCTTCTGTTTCCACCATCTTCCCCCAGCTCACCAGTGTCTCTTGTTCAGTTTATTGTAATAGATTCCTGTGCTCAGTAATTTCTGTTTGTTCTCTCAGATCTACTCTCCAACATTGTCCTTACCCCTGTGTGCCTGGGGACACTGACCTACATAGATCCCAATAGAGTCCTGCCCCTGGCCTAGGAGGAATACCAGCAGGATGCGCTAGGTTGGAAAGACAATGAAGCCACAGTATGCATTTTTCTCATCTTTCCTTTGGGTACACCACTATATACATGTTATATCTTTTACCACAAACCACAGGCTGTTTATTCTTTTTACACAAAAAAATCAATAGTGTACAGCAAGGTGAAACTTTTTTGGATGATTCTTTTTCCAAAAACACTCTGTCCATTTACCCCCCGGGGTACAGAGATAATTCTTTCCTGACTTGAATGAAACCTGCAGGTCCCATTACCTAGTCACTCTCAGATGCTAAAAAGCAGTCAAGTCGCTTGCAGTCAAAACAAAGAAAAATGGCATTATTTCAATAATTAAAAGTGTCAATCTCCTATATGTAATTTCCAAAATAGTCTAATAATAGTCTAAATTTCTAATTTCCAGAATTAGAAATGTCCTATACTAATTACTAGGGCATTTGAATATAATGAAACATCACTTCTGTGATGGTGTCATGCCATTTGGCACAGCTGACTTTCAGAGAGGGAGGTTATTTGGCTAGGCCCCAACTCACCTCACAAGTCCTTAAAAGGGAGTGTTTCTCAGGCCGAGGAAGAAGAGGAGTTCAGAGAGATTGGAAGTGTGAGAAGACTGCACATGCTGTTGCTGGCTTTAAACATAGAGTAGGTCACATGAGAAGCAGTTGAGTGTTTTTCAGGGAATAAGAGAGGTCTTTGGTTGACAGACAGCAAGAAACTAGATATCAACCCTGTAAACAATAGGAAGAGGACTCCAAGGTTCAGATGAATGTACTTCCATTCAGCACCTTGATTTTGGCGTTATGAGACCTGAGCAGAGAACCAGTTAAACTAAACCATTTTGGACTTCTTCCTACAGAACTGTAAGCTAACAAATTTGTGCTGTTTAAAGCCACTGAATTGGAGTAATTTGTTATGCAGCCATGGAAAACCAATATAAATTCAATGTCATTGAAATTCCAGACTGAAAGCTGCTCTTCTTCATAGTGTCTTCTGGGAGACTACCAAGGAAAAGGAGAAATAAGGTGTGTTGTTGGCTTCTTCCCTATTTTGCCGTGTTGTATTATTTCTCATCTCATGGTAGTCATGGTTCTGACCCCGACTAGAGCAAGACTAGTGAGGGAAAAAAAGTAGGAAATGTCTCAATTCACTAATAACTCCATGATCTGCTGGTGGATCTCTCTGAGCTTTGGTATGGGTTGTTTAAAACTATCTGTTGGGCTTTGCACATATTCAGTGCCGAATCAACCTCAATCATGCGTACGTCGAGTTTGACTTCCGCTGCACCTGCAAAGGCGTGACTGCGCTTTGTTCCACAGCACAGCAGCCGTACTAAACTCATGGCGCCCCCACAGCACCTTCCCCCCGGTCTACGCTGTCCCTCCTCCTTGCCTGTTCTCATTTTGTCAGATGTTAAAGATGTCTACGATGATAAGTTTGGTAAATGTCTCTAAAAGTCTGTGTGTTGAAAGAGAAGGCTTACATCTAGAACTACTTTCTAACAAGCCCCAAACACCTTCTCTTCACAAACACTATCTCTTTCCTCTCCACTGCCCCCATTCTGTTTCTTGGTTTCTCTTTCAGTAACTCAAGATCTATTCCTGAATTCTTCACTTCAAAGTAAGGGATCTGAGTGCACAAATACAAACCGGAAACAAATAAACAAGCAAAAGAAAAAAATTCCACTAAATAGTTTTGTCACTGACTACAGAAACTTTTTTAGAAGCAAAAGCTCTTTTAAAAGATAATCCTATCTTGCATAAATGCATTCAGCTTTCTTTCTTTCCTTTTCAAAGCCTCAGTTTGAAATCTACTCTGAATAAAGGTTAAAGGCCTTATCCAAGATCTCAAAAAGCCACAGTTTAAATTGTAACTACTTTACTTATGAGCCACGAGGTTTAGAAAAAATTGCTTAACCTCTCAGTCAATTTCCTCTACAATAATAAAGAATTTAAATTTAAAAATTTCTTAAATCCTTTACAATTATAAAGAGGCTGCAACAAATCATATAGGATAAGAAATTATTACAATTAGAATCCTGGGAAGAGTTACTGTCCCTAAAAGTTAGAGCAAAAAAAAAAAAAAAAGATTGCCTCTCACAGCTGTACAAATTTTAATTTAAAGGCAAATTTCTCTTTTTTCCATTTTGGGTGAATCTTCAAATAATTTTCAGGTTTCAAAAATCGGTGCATTGTATCTCCATAAAACCAATATTCCCAAACACAGTGACTTCCCCAAGCAAAAGCTTTTGTTCTTCCCAGTGTTCCATAATGTGGGCGGGCTCAGGAAGGCAGCTCCTCTTTGCTCCTAAGCAGTGCTTGCTGGGGACCCAGAGGGGAGCTGCAGAGCCACTTAGAAGTTGGCTCACTCTCATGGCTACAGAGTAGATGCTGTTTGTCAAGGGCACTCAGAGGGGGCCAGAGACCACAGTTCTCTCCCCCACAGGCCTCTCCCTGGTTTCTTGGCTTTCCCAGTGGTAGGGAAGTTACAGCCCAAGAGCCAGTGCCCCTAGAACAATCAGGCAGAAGTAGGATCACATTTCAGGCCTCAGAAGTCAAACCACAGAAAACATCTGAATCCCAAAATAAGAAACATAGACCCAAGATGTCAACTAAAGAAGTATCAACTTCAAGTTGTGATAAGAATATATGGAGTGGGAGATGTTCAGGATTGTCATTTTGGAAAATACAATGTCACAGTTTATCCTCCGACCACAAAAATTTAGATCTCTCCACACGCAAAATATATCCTCCCCTTCCCTAAGCCCTATCCTGTTTCAGCTTCATACTGAAGCCCAGAATCAGCCATCTCATCAGGTCCAGTTCTGGATAAAGCTCTTGGTTACAATTATTCAGGTAATTCCTAAATGCTATTTCTCTTGATCTGAAACAATGAGAACTAAAAATATTACATATATGCATGATTATATATGTATATAAATGTATATACATACATATATACATATGTATATATTTTGACCACCATACACACACCATGGAGATTAGCAACAGGGATAGAACAACTTCTATAACTTGTCTTATTTAAAGGTAGGGGGTGAATTCTGAAATACAAAGAGACATATATCACCAATTTCTTGATTAGGGCTCAGTTTTACTACCTAGGACTTGTTTCTGCAGCTTTTGCCTCCGTTCTCTGGACCATTGATTTGTCTCTGGGAGGCTCCTTCCTTCTCCATAAGAAGCAATCTGTGTTTGCAGTCATTTCCTCTGCCTACTTTTGTCACTTAGAATTCCAAGACAGTGTTTTATTTTTATTTTGGATTTGTTGTGGTATGTCCAGTACATGCTGGCACAATCTCTTCAAAATTTTTAGGGTTTTTGGCTACTGATTTATAATTCATTTGACTAAGCAAAAACCATACCTATAATTTAAGGTAGGCCCTTCTCTAACTTCTGCTCCACACAAAATTTCTGGGGGACAATAGTCTTTAGGATGCCCAGAAGGCCTATTGTTTGCTTGTTAGAGTTTGTGAGACATACCCTTAAGTCTCTCTGAAGGACTATTCAAAGTATATACAAAGAAATTCTCTAATTTGTATGAGGTTTTTCAGGATCTCACAGATTTAACCTCAATGAGATATTATCCTGGGAGTCATTTCTTAATTTCAGAATAGTACCATCTTGACCACCTGGGAATTTTTTTAAAGAGTTTCGGATTTAATTTAAAACCCATTTAGTCCTGATTTATTTATACTTTCTTCTTAAAAAATTAAGTTTCTTTTTTAAAGCTTATCTTGCCAAAGCCTGGCCCATTGCCACAACATTTCAGTGAGTAACTTCAGCTAGCCCTGCTTGTAAGAATGGTAATAATTTTCCAAATATAAAGGAAAGAATAAACAAATGGGATCTCATCAAAATAAAAAGTTGCTGCATGGCTAAAGAAAACAGCATTAAAATAAAAAGACAACCAACTGGATGGGAAAACGTATTTGCCAATGATATCTCAGACAAAGGTTTAATCTCCAAAATATACAAAGAACTCACACGACTTCACTCTAAGAAGACAACTAACCCAATTAAAAAATGGGGAAAGGACTTGAACAGACACTTCTGCAAGGAGGACATACAGAGGATCCAGAGACACATGAAAAGATGCTCAATATCACTAGCTATCAGAGAGATGCAAATTAAAACTACAATGAGATACCACTTTACACCGGTGAGAATGGCTATCATAAACAAAGCAATAAACAACAAATGTTGGAGAGGGTGTGGGGAAAAGGGGACTCTGGTCCACTGTTGGTGGGATTGCAGACTGGTACAACCATTATGGAAAACAGTATGGAATTTTCTAAGAAAACTAAAATTGGACTTGCCTTTTGACCCAGCAATTCCACTGCTGGGATTGTATCCTAAGAACCCTAAAACACCAATCCCAAAGAACCTATGCACCCCAATGTTCATAGCAGCACAATTTACAATAGCCAAGAGTTGGAAGCAACCTAGGTACCCGTCAGTAAATGAATGGATCAAAAAACTATGGTACATATACACAATGGAATTCTATGCTGCAGAAAGAAAGAAGGAGCTCCTACCTTTTGCAACAGCATGGATGGAACTGGAAAGCATTATGCTGAGTGAAATAAGCCAGGTGTTGAAGGACAAATACCATATGATCTCACCTTTAACAGAAAGCTAAACAACAAAACACACAAGCAAGCAAAATATAACCAAAGACACTGAAATAGAGAACAGGCTGACAGTGACCAGAGGGGAGAGGGGAGGGAATTTCAGGGGAAATAGGGAGGGATTTAGAGGAACAAATATAAAGGATACATGGACAACAGCTGAAAAGGGTGGAAGTGGGAGGGAGGGGTATCACTGGGGGGTGGAATGGGATGGGAGTAATAGACAGAAAACTGCACTTGAATAATAATTAAATAAATTTAAAAATAATTTTTAAAGAACGAATGTTAATAATTTGAAAGTTAGCCTGTAGTTTGGGAATCAGTGAAACAACCTCCACTCTCGGAACTGCCTCCCCTAAGCAAATAAGGAAGTATTTACAAAAATAACAGATTGCCAAAGATTTATAGAAATACTGTGACAGAAACCACAGCAACTTGAGTGTGTTACTGATAAACTTTCAGAGTTTTCCTCAGACCCTTGCTGGCACCAAGATCCTTCTGGTTGTCAGTCACCTCTGGACTTCAAGCCACTCCCACTTCCCCCTTCTCTTCATATAAAAGCCTGAATTCTGTACTTTCTCAAATGGTTCATTAGGACACTGGTCCATCTTCTTGCTTTGCTGGTTTTCTTAATAAAGATGCTTTCCTTTTCCTAACACTTTATCACCTGACTTATTGGCTGACCCGAAGCGAGTGATACGAGCTTAGACTTGCATTTTCCTATGGACAGCTAGAAGACACAAGAGAGAATGCTAATACTCTGTCTCAAAATGTTCTCGCCTATATCATCAAGCTCACTAAGTACATGCCCCACAGTGTTGCCAGCCTTCTGCCACAACATAACAATGGTTCTTCTTCTTTTTTTTAAGCCTCTAATAACATTTTTTTTACTTTCTCCAAAGTCCTGACTGGAAACACTGTCCCAGAGTCTTCTTAGATTTGGTAGTAGTTTTCTTTAATTTGGCCAGGGTGGGGAGGGCGGTGAGGGAGGGGCACCACCTATAACAGTTACAAAGTCAGTGATACATCTTCAGTTTTGTCATGGTAATATTTCACTTCCAATACCAAAATCTATTCTAGCTATTTATTTCTGAGAAACAGACCACATCCAGATCTTAATGGCTCCAAACAATAATAACCCTTAGTTTTTCTTACAAATAGACAATCTGCTCAGAGGTTGGTGGAAACAGCTAGTGTGTGCTGGCTAACAGCTGGGAATTTTGAGCTTTGGGACTTGGAGTCCATACAGATATCTCTGCAGACTGCTTGTCAAATTCCCTGTTGAGAACTCACCCTTCCCTAAGCCACCACCTTTCTGCATAAAGCAGATTTATGTGGTTTTTCCCATCTTTTCCCACAGATTTTAAATACTTTTTAATGTATTGTTTTTTTAAATAACAGTGATCATTTTTGTAGAAGGAACTAGGATGCTTTTTCTTTTATCTTCAAGAATTTTTGACACCAGCATATATCTGTAGAGAGAGCCATTCACTAGGAAAATGTCAGAATTTTTTTTTTGCTACAAGAGAAGCAAAACCTTTCACAAAGCCAACCGTTCATTAATGAGACACCACAGGTGTATCTGCCAAGACAGTTCCTCCAAGACAAGCTTTTTGTTTCCGGATACAAAGACAGAACATTAGGCTTTTACTTGTTGTAAATGCTGATTTGAGGAAGTAAAATTTTTCTTGAATTTTGCAAACACTTACAAATCTTACTAATGCTACGGCAGAACATTTACTGGGAAAATCTGATAACTCATCAACCTGGACAGAAAAGGTGTGTGTGAGGTGTCAGCAATATGTCAACTTCTGGAACTGCTCAAGATCTGAATTGTACCGTTTCTAGCACAGAAATTGAATATTTTACTCACTGTAATGGAACATCCCAGCATTATTAGGTCCTTGCCGTATGTATTAGTTTTCCTTCCTGGTCAATCAGTTGTGCTACTAAATAATTTACATCTTCAATCTTNGAGGAAGTAAAATTTTTCTTGAATTTTGCAAACACTTACAAATCTTACTAATGCTACGGCAGAACATTTACTGGGAAAATCTGATAACTCATCAACCTGGACAGAAAAGGTGTGTGTGAGGTGTCAGCAATATGTCAACTTCTGGAACTGCTCAAGATCTGAATTGTACCATTTCTAGCACAGAAATTGAATATTTTACTCACTGTAATGGAACATCCCAGCATTATTAGGTCCTTGCCGTATGTATTAGTTTTCCTTCCCGGTCAATCAGTTGTGCTACTAAATAATTTACATCTTCAATCTTTTCAGTGAATGAGTTGTAAAACAAAGGTTCAGCTCCATTTTGAGATTTCAATAGGTATTTAACATCGGCATAGATACTTGTCAAATGATGATGATTTTTAGTAAATGGCTTTTTAATGATGCTGGAGCCATCGATCCATTTGTGGCTTGTTTTCTGCAGATGACGCACCATGAAATGGGACAACTGGGCTCAACAGTCCCATTAGTTAAGTACCTTCGGTGTGAAGGCAGACTTCCGTTGTGTCACTTGTGGGGGGTTTTGTGTGTTTGTTTTTCATATTTTCGGCATTTTTATTTAATACATAAGTTTAGTAAAAAGAATCATAAAAAATGAACTGTTAAAAATTAGAATTACTTAAAGAGGAATGGAACCAGTATGAAACAAAATGGGCAACTGTACTTGAGAAACAATAAAAAATGTGGAAGAAACAAAATAATGTAAAGCATTTTAAATTAGACATATTATACATTTTCAATACCTGCGCATAAGTAAAACCCATGGTGATATTGCCCTAACGCTACCTTACTCTGTGACTATCACTGAATATCACTACTTTACATTCAGTGTTGTATAATTTGTACAGGTGATGCCATCTTCCCTCATAGTTCAAATTGTAAACAGTTGCAATGGCACTTTTAAAAGTTGATTTTCACTTCTGTCCCATTTGCCATTCATTCTTTCCTGTTCAAATTTGGCAAATTTGACATGAAATTAGCATTAAAAGCTTCCAAATCAGCAGCAATGCGAGGCCAAAGAACAATCCCCGCAACCACAGCAGCTTACAACTGGAGTGATGTGTGGATGAGTGGGGCACTCTGGAGTCTGCTGGGTGCACAATGACCTCATTGTTCCCATTCAATGAATATGTGAAATAGAACCAGCAATCCTCCGCATCCTTCTCTTTACAGTGAGGCAGGGAATCGATCGACCTGGCCTGGAGAGGGTAATTTGCCCCAACTTTCAACCCTGGCAATGTTAAAATGGGGACATTCCTGTGCACAAATGTCCTTCTCTACTTTATTGAAGGCTCCACACAGAACACATTCTTTATGCTCAGCACAGACGCCAAGGCAGGTCAGCCGCATTTCACAAGTGGGCTCTTGAAACAGAATCTGTGCATTTGCAGGTGCCACACCTGCAGATGCCTAGATTAAAGTCTAACTGGAGAAAAGATGAATATACTTTGAAAAATTGAAAACCTAAATATAACAGTGAGAAATGGCCATGTAAAAGAAATATCTCACTAAGCTACGGGAAACATCATAGAAATCAAAATAAACAAACAAACACAGAAACATTATTAGAGTTCAATATCCTGGCACCAACAGTTGGAGGAAGCTGAATCTTTCTAGAGTTTTGTGCTCCTGCAAATGCTGGAGGTTAAGGAAGCCTCGCACATGTTTGTGTTCTGGGTACGACTTACTGCCAGCCACCACTCTCCTTGCCACATGCTGTGAGATAAAGCTGCCAGATGGCATTTGTTCACCTATAACAAGGCCAAACATGGAGCCTTCAAATTCCCTTTTTTTTTGTCTCTTAAGTGATTAGCTAAACTGTTTATACCACTGATCATAAATCTGGACAAGATATCTACTAACATGCTGTGAGCAAACTTTTGTTAGACTTCTTCTTCACTACAGGGCTTGGATATTGCATCAACTTTAAATTTACACAAGCACTGAAATGTAGAATAACACCTCTTAGTGGCCCCTCCTAATAATCCAGTGACATCAGGGAAAGACCTGCCCCAGGCGACTTTCTCTTCGCTCCACCTGCTCGTTCCACAGGTGCACTCATTGCACTACAACCAATTCTTTATAAGCCCATCCACTCATCATTAAAAAGAAGCTTCTTCTGCCTGAGCTTTCAGATGCAGGCTCCCTACGCAGTTGCAATCATTCCTTTCTCTCTCAACAACAGTTTTTCCAAGTAAGTTTCTTCATACCCAAGTACAGATTTTTCTTATTGCTTGACAATTTTAGTAATTCGTTATAAAAATATCATCAATTATATTTAGGAAGAATTATGTGCTAAATATTTATTTCAATATTTTAGGTAATAAACAATGAAATCACCTCAAACTAAAAAGTTATAATTGGGATAAAAAAATGAGAAAGTCCTACATGTATTGATAAGAAAAATATCTCAACTATACTGTTAAATTAAAAACATAATGTGAATAAGAATGAGTGTGTATACATTTATTTGTTTAAATATCTATATACATGTTCTTGTATACTGATGCTTTATATTATAGAGCACAGGAGAAATATCTTTACCCCACCCATCTTAGGTTCTTCAGCTGGTACCCAGGAAATAAGACTGAAAATTAAGTGAAAGACTAACAGTATAAAAATAAACAGAAGTTTATTAACATGTGCATTTTTCATGTATACATGGGGCACCCAGTGATGAATCAGTCACCTGAAGGGATGGTTAGACTTTGGGCATCTATATCATCTTAGGTTAGACAAAGGAAAAGGGGTTTGGGGCTTCTGGAAAGAGGCAAGTGATGGAAACAGGACCAGGATAAGTACAATAAACAAGAGTTGTTTGTAACATTTATTATGCAGATTTAAGTCAATGTTGTCTTCATCAATAACAGTTATCACGAGTCCTCCACTTCCTGCCATGGGATGGGATAAGGAGAAGTCTTTTACAAATTGAAATTTCACTTGGAAAGTGAATTTTGTGCCCTGTGTTTGGAGCTTTTCCTGCATCTGCTGTTTCTCAATGACCTTTAGCTCAAAATGATCCATATGTCAAAGAGGCATATTTTGGAGAATCATATTGTATATATATATTTGTCCACATAAAGACCAGTTCTAAAACAATAGCCAAGTGATCACATTATAATGTCAATTAAAAATATTATAATAGTTGTTACCTCTGGGAACAGAAATAGGGTCCTTGTACTCGTAAAATTTATGTTTAATTCTTTAATTTTGCACTGTTAGAATTTTACTATAGGCATGTATTTTTCTATTTGATTTTTTAATTAAGTGCCATCTGAAAATGAATGCACTATAATAGAACAATCTTTAATACTAAAAATAGTAGTACTACCTAGTTCCAAATCCCTCAGTATTTCCACTACTCTTCGGTGTTAACTGGAATCTACAGGCCTTAATCCTTCTCCCCAACCCGTCAGACCCTCCACTACTAGGAACAGCTACAGGCACTGGGGAAAACCACAGGCCCAGTGAACAGATCAAACCCCAGACTTCTCTTAGGTCCACCTCAGAGTGGTCTGTATAAGATTAATTTAGTAATAAAATGAAATAATAATAGCAAGTAAAATATTTATCAGACTATAGATAGAATGTTTCCATTTCTATGTTTGAAATATTGTTATTTAAATAAATTTTTTTTTTTGCTTCCAGAACAAAGACTTCTTGAAAATCAATCACGTTGATGATGGTAATAATATAAATGCTTTTTCTAATGGCCACAATTACCTTAGCCTTTAGTTTTGGACTAAATATAGTTTTGATTTTTTTGACATTTTATGAGCAAGCTAACCTCCCTGGAGGGACATTGTCTCTTCCCAGAGATTTATGTGGTTTGAATGGCAGGGGCAGTAAGCACTTGCTTATCAGTAGCATAGTTAATGCTCAGCCCCAGGATAAGGGAGCACTGAAGCATTTCCCACTCGGGGGCACCGTGGTTCCGCAGCAATCAGCAGCACCGTGTCTTTCCTGTGGAAATGTGCATCAAAATGTTTAGTCCACAGGGAGCCCAGCATCCACTTACTGCTCACTGCCCATGGAAAACAGCTATTATGGTCATTCTCCAGTCTGTCAAGGCAGAACAAAAAGAAAACCAAAGGAAAATAAAAGAAAAACACTCAGATACAAGAATGGTAAGAGAAACAGAACCGTCTTATAAGAACATAATTCAGCCTTAAGGTGTACATTATTTGAAACCTATTAACAATTATTATGAACTATTATTCTCTTCATAGTTACCACATTCGTGATCATGTTGAATTGGGTGGAAGAGACAAACCTATAGTTTTGATTCCTATTTAATGAAGTATCTTAGCTCTCTGTTCTTCCTGTTTGACAGACAGCTGTGTCTTCCTCCTCAGTGCTGGCCACAACCCTGGACACAATGGCGAAGGTTGGAATGAATGGATCTGGTCAAAGCAGGTGCCTGGTCACCAGGGCTAATTTTAACTCTGACAAAGTGGATATTGTCTATATCAGTGATCCTTTAACTGACCTCAACTACATGGTCTACATATCCTATATGATTCTACTCATGGCAAGTTCAAAGACATGGTCAAGACTGAAAACTGGAATCTTGTTGTCAATGGAAAGTCCAGCTCCATCTTCCAGGAACAAGATCCCACCAACATCAAATGGGGTGATTCTGGCACTGAATATGTTGTAGAGTCCACTAGTGTCTTCACTACTGTGGAGAAGGCTGGGGATCACTGAAAGGTTATAACCCAGAGGGTCATCATCTCTGCCCCTTCTGCAGATGTCCCCATGTTTGTGATGATATGAACCATGACAAGTATGACAATGCTCTGAAGATTGTCAGCAGTGCCTCCTGCACCACCAAGTCCTTTTCTTCCTGGACAAGGTTGTCCGTGACAACTTTGGCATAGTGGAGGGACTCATGACTACAGTCCATGTTACCACTGTCACCCAGAAGACTGTGGTCAGCTACTCTAGGAAGCTGCAGTGTGATGGCCAAGGGGCTGCCCAGAACATCATCCCTGCTTCTACTGGCACTGCCAGGGCTATGGGCAAGGTCATCCTTGAATTGAACAGGATGCTCACTGGCATGGCCTTCCCTGTCCCCACCCCTAATATATCAGTTGTGGATCTGACCTGCCACCTGGAGAAAGCTGCCAAATACAATGACATCAAGAAGGTAGTGAAGCAGGCATCAGAAGGACCCTACAAGGGCATCCTGGGATATACTGAGGACCAGGCTGTCTCCTGTGACTTTAACAGTGACACCCACTCCTCCACCTGAGATGCTAGGGCTGGCACTGACCTCAATGACCACTTTGTCAAACTCACTTACTGGCATGACTGTGAATTTGGTTACAGCAACAGTGTGATGTATCTTATGGTCCACAGGGCCTCCAAGGAGCAAGAGGCCTGTGAACTACTCATCCCAGCTATAGGAAGAGATGCCCTGAGCTGCTGGGGAGTCCTTGCCCCAAATCAATTCTCCAAAACACTGAGAATTTCCTAACCTCCACAGTTTCTATCCCAGATCCCCTGAAATAGGGGAGGGGCATAGGGAGCCCTAATTTTTCATGAGCCCTCAATCAAGTTCACTGTACACAGCCCCCCCACCAAATTAAGTATCTTATCTTATTTTCATTATCTTATTTGTTTTTTGTTAATAATGGGAATTTGAGTAGTTATAAGATTTGTTAGAAGAAAATAAATGAATGAATAAATAAAGGGGAGAGAATGAGGGATTGGTTAATAATGATTTGGACTTTGCTTGTGAACACATAAGTTAATGCTGAAAATTGTATTGTTCTATTTATGTTTAGAAATCACAGAAGTAATATTTTCTTTGCTGCGAGGCAATTTCCTCTTTCAAACAAACACATCAACAAGAATTAAAACAAGAAGACAAAAATAACATCTTTGATTGGACCAGAAACAGTTCTAATATAATGCCATAACCAATGTAAAAGACTTATTAATAACAGTGAATACAGGATCAGGTGAAATAAGTTTGCCAGAGGGGTGCTGCAGACATTAAGTAGCAACCTACCTCCCAGGTAGGTTGGTGCCCAGAAAACCCAAACCACTATGTTGCTTCCTGCTGCTGAGTGTAAGTGGATGACGCTGAACAAGGGGACTTCCAGACATTAAGTTGTAAAAGAATAAGACTTCCTTTCTGCAGGATAGAAAAGAAAACATGGGCAGAAAGGAATACAGTGATTTAGGACAGCTGAAGAGTCTCACTGGTTTGTAAACATGGAACTTTCTTGTTAGGTGGGAATCATTTCATATCAGTCTGAAGGGGAGACATGAAAAAGCAGAGGATGAGTAAGAATGGTTTTGCTGAGAGACCAGAAACCAAAGTCCCTGGAACTGTCATAAAGAGAGTTCTGTGTCCAAGAACTTCACAGTCAGGGCCCTGGCCAATGCTCTGAGTTCGAGCATGGTACTGTAGAGAGATTGACAAGCTGCACTGTTCATCCCTGGTTCAGCACAAGGGGCCTGGCTTTCAAATCCTACTGTTCCCTTGTGGTCTAACCACTGTGGACACACTGAACAACACATACAACACATACATGTGCAGAGAAAGCCAAGGCTCTAGCCCTCATTGACATTTTATGACACAAACCTTCAACCATACCCAGAAACTTTTGCAAGGAGAGAAGTGAAGGACAACCCTAAAAACCAAAATGAGAAGAGTTTAATTGTAAAAAGTCAACTGAGACACATTTAAGTTTAAAGATGTTAAACTCTGAAATTCATCAGGTTTCAAGAATAAGATTATGGATAATTATATACAAGGTTTATATACAATTATATACAACAATAATATAATTATATACAACATTTTCCAAAAAATGTTCAGCCCTTGTTAATATAACATGAATAGTTTGCATGACATCAGTGTATCCTGGCAGCCAAAGAGAGTGGACTGGAATGCATAAGCATGAATAGACTGGAATGCATAAGATGACTTCATCGTACCGGTCATTGGGGGCGGTATATACCACTGAGTGAGCATTTGTACTGTATGGCCATTGCATTCAAAATGACTCAGTAAGTAGAGCAATGAATCTGCATCAAATTTTGCATTAAGCTTGAACATTCCTCCATGGAAACTACTCAGATGATTCAGAAGGCCGTAGCTATGGGCAACTGGTGATGGGCAGCTTCATCATGACAATGTGCCCACTCACGCATCATGTCTGACACAGAGTCTTTTGATGAAACATCAAATCTCCCAGGATTCAGACTCCTTACAGCCAATCTCCTTACAGCCGATGGGATTCAGCAAACAACAATGGGACAGCAGATGGCAATTGGGAGAACTGTGTAAAGTCCCAAGGTGCCTACTTTGAAGGGGACTGAAGCATCAATGTCCTATGTACAATGTTTCTTGTATCTTGTATCTTGTTGAGGGTATGAATATTGTGGACACTTTGAGATTCTCCCCCATCACTCTCCTTCTTCCTTGTCACTATATTTTTTCCCTTCTATAGAATTTTCACTGGTGAATGTTGAATAAATACAGTTGAATATTAAGTGTCCCTTCTGCTAAGAAACACTCTTAAAAGTAAGAAAGTAAGAGCATTTAGAGAGGGAAGGGAAGCCAAATGATAACTGCTTCAAAAGAAACATGTCTTAGCCCTGACTGGTGTAGCTCAGTGGATTGAGTGCAAGCCTGCAAACCAGAGGATCGCAGTTCGATTCTCAGTCAGGGCACATGCCTGGGTTGCAGGCTAGTTCCAGGCAGGGGATGCACGAAAGGCAACCATACATTGATATTGATCTCCCTCTCTCCTTTCCTTCCCCTTTAAAAATAAATAAATAAAAATTTAAAAGAAAAAAAAAAACATGTCTTGCTAAGAAGCCTTACCCGTTAAAGAGGTTGAATGCATTTGCTTAAGAGTTTCATAGGTTTCTCTTAAACTCTATATCCAGATTCTTCTTTCTACCTGGTCTTGCTCCAAGTTTCTATAAAATGGACACACATTTGCTATACTAAAAATTTCAACTTACCTAGAAATTCTTCTTGAATCTTCACTACTTGCCCTTCATCTTCAAAATCCAACTTCAGTCTGAAAACTTGTTTTACTATATCACTGAATCATCTGTTATCAAGCCTCCTTGCATTCAATGTTACTTCAATTTATTCATCATACTGTAGGGTTTTTAAAAAAGCAATTCCAACCATGTGGCCATGCTCTTTCTGATTCTCATTGTCTTAAAAATTCTAAGATCTTAACATGGCTTATGCAGCCCCTCATTATCCTTGTCTTAAACCATCATCCCATTCACTTTCTACCTTTTAGTTTTTCAAAAAGACTTTGATGCTTCTTAGCTCAAACTCTTGACAAATGCCTGTCTCTTGGTCTGGATTCTCCTCTCCTTCCCCTACACATGGTTAACGTCTGAACTTTACTAGGAGGTCAGCTCACTTGTCTTTTTCCTTCTCTGATAACCATTAACCAGGGCTTGCCCTTTTATGTATTCTTGTGGATTGGTCCCTTTTTTCTTTGATAGTACTTATCACAACTTCTATTAAAAATCAACTTCAAAATTTATTATTAAAACATTTCTCAAAAGAGTACACCTCCACCAAACTAGCTCTGCAAGAGATGTTAAAGGGACTACTTTAAGGAAAGGAAGGAAAAGAGAGAGACAGAGAGGAACACAGGTACAAAAATGGCAATGAGTAAGTACCTATCAACAATAACCTTAAATATAAATGGATTAAAGGCTCCAATCAAAAGACATAGAAGAGCTGAATGGATAAGAAAGCATGACTCATACATATGCTTCCTACAAGAGACCGCCTCAGGACAAAACACCTACACAGACTAAAAGTGAAGGGCTGGAAACAAATTTTCCAAGAAAACAGACAAGGAAAAAAATGCCAGGTAGCAATACTCATATCAGACAAAATAGACTTCAAAAAAGGGGCCATAAAGAGAGACCCAGAAGGTCTCTTCATAATACTCAAGGGAAGAATCCAACAAGAAGATATAAACATTGTAAATATATATGCACCCAACATAGGAGCACCCAAATATATACAGAAAATCTTAGAGGACTTCAAGAAAGATATTGACAGCAACACAATTATAGTAGGGGATTTTAACACCCTAGTGTCAAAAATAGACAGATCTTCCAAATAAAATATCGACAAAGATATTGTGGCATTGAACAACACCCTAGATGAAATGGACTTAACTAATATATATAGAGCCCTTCATGCCAAAGAAGCTAAGTACACATTCTTTTCAAATGCACATGGAACATTTTCAAAGACAGATCACAGAAGAGGACACAAAACATGCCTCAACAAATTCAAGAAAAGTAAAATCACACCAAGCATTTTCTCCCACCACATACTGAAACTGGAAACCAACCCCAAGGGAAAAATCCCCAAACAATCAAAATTATGGAGATTGAATAGCATGCTATTAAACAATAAATAGGTCAAGAATGAAATTAGAGAAGAAATTTTAAAAATTCTGGAAACAAATAAAAATGAACTCACAACAACCCAAAACTTATGGGACACAGTGAAGGGAGTCCTGAGAGAAAAGTTCATAGCAATACAGGCCTACCTAAAAAAGATAGAAACATTTCAAACAAACTAACCCTATACCTGCAAGAACTCGAGGAACAACAACAAAGACAGCCCAGAGCAAGTAGAAGGAAGGAAATAACCAAGATCAGAGCAGAATCAAATGACATAGAGACTAAAAGCACAATTCTAAGGATCAATGAATCCAGGAGCTAGTTTTTTGAAAAGATAAACAAAATTGACAAGCCTTTAAGCAGGCTCATCAAGAAAAAATGAGAGAGGACCCAAATAAACACAATCAGAAATGAAAGAGGAGAGATTACAACTGACCCCACAGAAATAGAAAGGATCATAAGAAATTACTATGAAGAATTGTATGCCAAGAAATTTGAAAACCTAGGTGAAATGGACAAATGTCTAGAAAAATATAATCTTCCAAAATTCAATGAAGAAGAAGGAGAAAACCTGAACAAACTAACAACAGCAGATGAAATTAAAGCAATAATCAAAAAACTCCCAATGCACAAAAGCCCTGGACCAGATGGTTTCATAGGAGAATTCTACAAAGCATTTAAGGAAGAGCTAATCCCCATCCTTCACAGACTATTCCAAAAAATCCACAATGATAGAAAACTCCCAAACTCTTATTGTGAAGCCAGCATCATCCTAATCTCAAAACCAGATAGAGACATAACAAAGAAAGAAAACTTCAGGCCAATATCGCTAATGAACATAGACGCTAAAATCCTCAACAAAATATTGGCAAATCCCATCCAACAATACATTAAAAAGATCATACACCATGACCAAGTGGGATTCATCCCAGGGATGCAAGGATGGTTCAATAGTCACGAATCAGTAAATGCAATACATCACATAAACAAAAGCAAAGACAAAAATCACATGATCATATCAACAGATGCAAAAAAAGCATTTGATAATGTACAGCACCCATTTATGATAAAAACACTCAGTAAAGTGGGAATAAAGAGACCATTCTTCAACATAATAAAGGCCATATATGAGATTCCTACAGCCAACGTCATACTCAATGGGCAAAAACTAAAAGCTTTTTCACTAAGATCAGAAACAAGACAAGGTTGCCCACTATCACCACTTCTATTCAATATAGTATTAGAAGTTCTAGCCACAGCAATCAGACAAGAAAGGGAAATAAAAGGCATCCAAATCAGAAAGGAGAAAAAAACTCATTGTTTGCAGATGACATGATAGTGTACATGGAAAATCCTATAGACTCCATCCAAAAACTGCTCAACCTAGTAAATGAATTTGGCAAAACATCAAGATACAAAGTCCATATACAGAAATCAAAGGCATTTTTGTATACCAACAATGAAACAGCAGAAGCAGAAATCAAGAAAAATCCCATCTGATATAGCAGAAAGAAAAATAAAATACCTAGAACTAAACCTAACCAAGGAGGTAAAAGACCTATACTCAGAAAACTACACAACACTGAAGAAAGAAATCAAGGAAGATACAAACAAATGGAAACATATACCGTGTTCATTGATTGGAAGAATTAACATCATCAAAATGTCTGTACTACCCAAAGCAATTTACAGATTCAATTCAATACCTATTAAAGTACCAATGGCATATTTCACAGACAAAAAACAAACACTTCAAAATTTATATCAAACTATAAATGACCCCAAATAGCACTGCAGTTTTGAGAAAAAAAAAGAGCAAAGTAGGAGAGATCACAATACCTGATACCAAACTGTATTACAAGGCCACTGTAATCAAAACAGGCACATAGACCAATGGAACAGAACAGAAAACCCAGAAATAAACCCAAGTTTCTATGGTCAATTAATATTTGACAGAGGGGGAAGCAACATAAAATGGAGTAAAAATAGCCTCATCAACAAACTGTGTTGGGAGAACTGGACAGCTATGTGCAAAAAAATAAAATTTAAGCACCAACTTACATCATACCCCAAAATAAATTCAAGGTGGATAAAAGATTTAAATATAAGCTGTGACACAATTGAAGTCCTAGAGGATAACATAGGCAGAAAAATCTTAGATATTTCACGCAGCAACATTTTTACTGATATGTTCCCTAGAGCAAGAGACATAAAGGAAACAATAAACAAATGGAATCTCATCAAAATAAAAAGCTCCTGCACAGCTAAAGAAAACAGCATTAAAGTGAAAAGAGAACCAACTGTATCAGAAAACATACTTGCCAAAGATACCTCACACAAGGGTTTAATCTCCCAAATTTACAAAGAACTTACATAACTCCACTCTAAGAAGACAACTAACCCAATTAAAAAATGGGGAAAGGACTTGAACAGACACTTCTCCAAGGAGGACATACAGAGGATCCAGAGACACATGAAAAGATGCTCAATATTGCTAGCCATCAGAGAGATGCAAATTAAAACCACAATGAGACACCAATTCACACCCGTCAGAATGGCCATCATAAACAAATCAACAAAAAAAAACAAATGTTGGAGAGGTTGTGGAGAAACTGGAACCCTCGTGCATTGTTTTTGGTATTGCAGACTTGTGCAACCACTATGGAAAACAGTATGGAATTTCCTCAGAAAACTAAAAATGGAACTTTGCCTTTTGACCTGGCAATTCCACTGCTAGAATTATATCCTAAGAACCCTGGAACACCAATCCAAAAGAACCTATGCACCCCAATGTTCATAGCAGCACAATTTACAATAGCCAAGTGCTGGAAGCACCCTAGATGCCCATCAGTAAATGAATGGATAAAAAAACTATGGTACATTCACACAATGAAATTCTATGCAACAGAAAGAAAGAAAGAGCTTCTACCCTTTGCAACAGTATGGATGGAACTGGAAAGCATTATGCCGAGTGAAATAAGCCAGATGGTGAAAGACAAATACCATATGATCTCACTTTTAACAGGAGCCTAAACAACAAAACAAACAAGCAAGCAAAATATAACCAAAGGCACTGAAATAGAGAACTGGTTGACAGGTACCAGAAGGGAGAGGGGAGAGAATTTCAGGGAAAAAGCAGAAGAAGAGTTTACAGGAACAAGTACAAAGGACACATGGACAAAAATTGAGGGGGGTGGAAATGGAAGGGAGGTGGGGAGCACTGGGGGGATGAGCTGGGATGGAAGTAAAATACAGAAAGTTGTACTTGAACAACAATTAAAATAATTTTTTTTCTCCACACTACAATGGGGTTTAGAAACTTTGAGTTAATTGTTCCTAGTTAATTGTTCCTTTGAGTTCATTGTTCCACAATATTCCTAGTGCTGCTATATATCTTATAATTAGCCAACCCTGAAGGAACATGTTAAATAAGTGAATATGTATTAATACTTGTTATATCCCTTCTATTCTTTATTCTTTCTCATCAGTGTGCAACACAAGTCAATGTTCTGTCTCTTTCTAACCATCTTCTAAAACTGCTCTCACTTAAGTTACCTGTTACCTATTTGTAACTGAATATAGGAGACTTTGTCTTTGAAGTTACTGAACTCCTCTGATACGTATTCTGCAGACCACACATCTCTTGAAAACCTAATGTGGAAACATTGTGTATATAAAAAATAGCCAAATGGAAAGTTAATTTCCAGTAATAGTTGGGCAAAAAATAACTTCCACAATCCAGGTATCATGGTATGTAAAACCATGACTTATACCTAGACACCTAAGCAAGTCCTCCTAAAGTGGGAATGCTTCAGTCTGCAAAGCAAGATGCAGGACAACTTTGATCCACCTGGTGCCCATGCAGAGTTTCAGAAACAGAGGTAACAAAGCCAAAAGTTAGCAGCCATTTAACACGTTCCCCAACGACTCCTAACTTGGGTGTGTGCTGAGTGCATACAGAATATAGCAAAAATGGTGGTATGTCATTTTCAAGGTTCAGTTACAAAAGACTGTGACTTCTTCCTTGCTGGAACTCTCTCACTGTCTCTCTTGCTCACTTTGCTAAAGCCAGACACCATGTTGTTAACTGCACTACAGAGACATGGCAGGGACCGAGAGTGNTTGGTATGTAAAACCATGACTTATACCTAGACACCTAAGCAAGTCCTCCTAAAGTGGGAATGCTTCAGTCTGCAAAGCAAGATGCAGGACAACTTTGATCCACCTGGTGCCCATGCAGAGTTTCAGAAACACAGGTAACAAAGCCAAAAGTTAGCAGCCATTTAACACGTTCCCCAACAACTCCTAACTTGGGGGTGTGCTGAGTGCATACAGAATATAGCAAAAATGGTGGTATGTCATTTTCAAGATTCAGTTACAAAAGACTGTGACTTCTTCCTTGCTGGAACTCTCACTGTCTCTCTTGCTCACTTTGCTAAAGCCAGACACCATGTTGTTAACTGCACTACAGAGAGTTCTACATGGCAGGAACCGAGAGTGGACTCCTTCCAGTAGCCAGTGACATACTGAGGCTCTCAGCTCAACAGCCCATAAGGAACTGAATCCTGCCAATACCCACTGAATGAGCTTGGAAGCACATCCTCAAACAAATCTTGAGTACATGGCAGCTAGAACTGATGCCTTAACAAAAAACTTATGAGAGACTCTGAGCTAAGCAAAGATCAGCTTCCTCATCTACAGAAACTCTAGGATGATAAATATGTGTTTTAAGATGTTAAGTTTTGGGTCAATTTATTACTGAGCAGTGAATGTTAAAACACGAACCATCTCACAGAAGCAGGCAGGCCCTTCTGCTGTTTAAAACACAGAAACCAGGAATGGTGAAAGTTGGCACCATGGGTGGATGCCAATCTTTAAGATATAGTAGTACATCCTCTTACATTCATCCCTCTTATACATTCAGCCCACTGGATACTCAACTATAAACAATCAGGTAAGTAACTTCCCTGTTGTCCAACATAATTCTCATCAATTCTACAACAGTTGCATCAATAAAAAAATAAGTGCCCCACAATTAAATTAAAAATATCTCTAATAATCAAGTTCCAGAGACACATTAAACCTCTCTAAATAAGTTCAAATCCCTCTCTAGAATTCAATGCAAAAATAAATTAATACACAAAAATTTCTTTCTTCAAAATTTTACATTTGGCTGGGTTAAGCCAAAAATTAGCAATATTCTAATGATTAGATAGAAGTATGCTTTTTTTTATTCATCGGTGAAGCCCAAAATACACTTTACTGAATTATATATAGAATCCCTTTAGCATTTCCAAAGTTAAATATGTCTTGATCTATCTCTTTGTACCTGTGTTAGTTTTCTGGGGCTGACAAGAAAATTCCACAGACTGGGTATCTTAAATAAGAGGATATTGTTTTCCAACAGTGCAAAGTCCAAGATCAAGATGTGTGGAAGTTTGGTTTCTTCATGGTTTCTCTCCTTGGTTTGTAGATACTCACCTGTGCCCTGTGCTTCACGTGGTCTCTTCCTTTTATGTGTGTCTGAGTCCTGATTTTGTCTTTTTACTTGGGCACCAGTCACACTAGATTAGTGTTCATTCATGTGGCCTCATTTTGCCTTAATTACTTTTGTAAAGGCCTTAACCCAAATACAGTCATATTCTGAGGTACTTAAGATTGGAAATAAAACATATGAATTGGGAGTGGAGGGACAAGTTAATCTATAATAGCACTTAACTCTTTGCACACTTCCAACCAGACAGTAATACATGAGAACATAGCACAACAATCGCTCTTAGAATTATATCTACAGTATCTAAAACAAAACAATGCAGCAACAACATTTTTCCCAAAAGAGTGTTTATTATTTTCTCTTATGAACATAAAATAGATATGAGAGTAAGTAGACTAAAGAGGATCAAAACTATACAGAGGAAATCAAAGTAAGACATTTTTGTGATTTATTCAATTATTTTCTTTTTAAAATTTAAATTATTGAGTCTTGGTTTAGTTTTACTAATCCACTAAAAACAAACACACTTCTTTCTTCTCACACCCTATGCTTCAGAAACAGCAAGACCTGACTCGTACTGAAGAAGCATAAGCAACTTCAACGTTAAGTATGAAAACAGAATATAAAGAGGTTATTTATGTATTTTACTTCTGAGAAAGCTCCTGTTCAAGTGACCTTTCATTCTAAAGGTCATTTCCCTCTCCACATTTAAATGTGAATTTCTACAATCAAAGGTTACTGAGGAAGATCTCCTTTACTTCTAGAAAACTAGAAGTAAATCTTTAGTTTCGACTAATATCAGATGCTCAGAGTATGCTGTCTTGAACTCAAAATATGCTGCCTTGATTGCAGTAGTTGATCCCAACCTTACCTTTTCACACCAGCCACCCAAATGAAGAGGTCTAAAAATGTCTATGTGGAAGTTTGCTCTGCAACATAAGTTCCTCCTTCTTCCCCATGAAATAATCACAGCTGCTTCTGTAGATTTGACTCTGAGCTAAATTACTTGCACCAGTGCAGTAAGAAGATGTAAGAGATCAGAAAGACAAGACAGGTGAGTTGCTTAGGCCCTCTAAGACACAAGGTACTCCACTCTGCAAGTGGAGCTTTTAAACTCTATAGAATACCAACCCAACACAAAAGGAAAGTAGCTGTGTCTTGATTATACTCTCTCTTTCCCTTGGATCCAAGTAATGAAGTTTGGAGCAAGAGATGGAAATGCCTCTTCTGCCCCCTACTTGTGCACAGGTAAAAGCACATGGCAAGAGTAAATGAATTCCAAATAAACAAGTGGTGTCCAAAATATGGAGCACAGATGGTGTTGTTCCCTCCAATGTTCTCATAAAGGACCTAAGCTCAGAGAGTGAGAGTGAGGAGGTAACATTTATAAGAACCTGAAAGGATAGTGTTTTTTCTACAGAAACTAAGTTTTACAATGCAGACTTGCATTTTCTTTGTTTATTGCCAATCTAATTTTCAGGTATTTTAACTTCATTATGATTTATTAAAGCATCACCCTATGATATATTGGACATACAAAGAACTGGTCTTTTGCCACAGACAGCGCTTCTCTATACACTAGTGCAGCCATGCTTCTGAGCAGTGGACATCAATGTTCTTTCAGCTTACAAGGGTACTCCAGGGAACATATTATCTTTAGCAAAACTCCAAGAGCAAAAGTTAAAAAATATTTATTCTCTCTAGTGATTTGCCACTCTCTGCTCTGTAAATCTACTTCTGTGTTTTCTGGGGCAATTAACCAAATCACTGCCTTCTCTGTTTAACCCTCTTCTTATATTTTAGCTTTGGCTTCCTCAGTTCACTTGTAGACAATGATACTCTTGGTCTTGTTTCTTGAATTATTTACCATTCCTGACATTTTACTTGAATTCTAAACCATTCTTGACAACTGACTATTCCATGTTACCCAGTTCACATCCAAAGGTAGAGTCTCTAATTAGCCTCAATAAAGTTCATGTGTATCTGTTGTGGAGATTTTACCCGGGCCACATTATAGTGGAAGATGGACTGATATTCTAGCTATTTCTGAGGCCAAAATTAATAGCTATGGTCAACAGGGGGCTGCGTTGTCACATAATATAGACCAAACCCACCGCCGCTTGAACATGTATATTGTGTGCCTATCACATTCAAAATAAATAAGCAAGTAGAACAGCAAATCTGCTGTTCAAATTTTGCATTAAGCTTGAACATTCCTCTGCTGGACTTTTTCTCCACAGATGTCATATACTGTGTTCATGGATAGGAAGAATAAACACCATTAAAATGTTCATAATACCCCGAAATCTACAGATTCAATGTCATTTCTATCAAGATACCAATGGCATAGTTCAAGAACTAGAACATATATTCCAAAAAAATTATATGGACCCACAAAAGACCCCAAATAGTAAGAGCTGCCTTGAGAAACAACAAAGAGGAATTGCACTACCTAATATCAAATTAAACTACAATTCCATAATAATCAAAACAGCATGGTACTGGTATAAAAATAGACATATCCATTATTGGAACAGAATAGAGATCCCAGACACAACTGAACATGTTTACAGTCAATTATTATTTGACAAAGGAGGAAAAAACATACAATGGGCTAAAGATAGTCTAGTCAATAAATATTGTTGAGAAAATTGTACAGATGCACCAAAAAATTGAAATGAGACCACCTTCTTATGCCACATACAAGAATAAACTCAAAATGGTACAGACCTAAAGGTTAGACTCAAAACCATAAAAATCCTAGAAGAAAACATAAACAGTAAAATCCTGGACATTTCTCAGCAATATTTTTTTCTAATATAGCTCCATAGGTACAGAAAACAATAGAAAAATAAACAAATGGGACTATATCAAACTAAAAAGGTTTTGCACGGCAAAGGAAACCATAAACAAAATTAAAGGACAACCTACTAAATAAGAAAACATACTTGCCAACATATCTGATAAGGCGTTAATATCTAAAATTTATAAAGAACTTATACAACTCAACACACACACAAAAATCCAATTAAAAATTTGGCAAATGACCTCAACAGACACTTTAGAAAGAGGACATATAGATGGACAATAGACAAATGAAAAGGCGCTCAATGTCACTAATCATCAGACAAATGCAAATTAAAGCCACAGTGAGATATTACCTCACATCTGTCGCAAGGCTATTATCAATAAATCAACAACCATTGGCAAGGATGTGGAGAAAGGACAACTCCTGTGCACTGTTGGTGGAAATGCAGACTGGTGCAGCCACTGTGGAAAGCAGAATGGAGTTACCTCGAAAAAATAAAAATGGAATTGCCTTTTGACTTAACAATTCCACTCCCAGGAACTTATCCAAAGAAATCTGAAACACTAATTCAAAAGAATATATGCACCCCTACCTACATTCGTTGCATCATTATTTACAGTACACAAAATTGGAATCAGCCCAAGTGCTTATAGGCACACGAGTGAATAAAACAGCTATAGTACATTTACACAGTGGAATTCTAGTCAGCCATAAAAAAGAAGAACATTTTACCCTTACACCCACGTGAATGGACCTGGAAAACATTATTCTAAGTGAAATAAGACAGTCAGAGGATGACAAGAACCATATGACTTTACTCATATATGGAATCTAGTGAGCCAACTGAACTGAAAAGCAGAATAGAGAGAGACCGAGATAACGAGAAGACTGAGAGCTCTTGGCGGGGTGGGCCTTGGGGAGTGGAGGGATCCAGCAAAAAAGGAAGAGAAAGAACTCATAGACACGGACAATGGTGTGGTGATTGTGGGGGTGGAGGTGGAAGAGGCTATAGGGGGATAAATGGAAAATACAATAAAAATAATATATGATAAAAATAAAAATTAATAAGTGATATAGAGAATAAGTATCACTATATAATTCAATTTTTAGTTCACCCTGTTAGACAAACATAGAATTTTCTTTGTGAGATTGTATAGAAAATTAATTATTCTAAACATATTTTTCTGTAGTCATCCAGTTACTATAAATCAAGCCAATATTTGTGAGAAATTAACTGTATAGTCTCATCTATACATAGTACATTTATTTTATTTATTATCTGTCTTAATTTACTTGTTCTCACATAATAGAGATTCATTTTATTTAGTTATTTTTTCATTTAGTTAATTTTAAATAGCAAAATAATACTATAATAAAACATGTAAATGTTTTATTTCTTTAGTTATTGACCAGGAGCCTGACACAGTTGTTCAAAATGAAGTAAATGACAGGTAAGTTATTATAAGTCATTACGTTCTTTTTTTTTTCATTATGTTCTTAAACGAGAACTTCTATAGATTTTTCAAGGCTGGAAGAAACATTTAAATAGTTAAGTAGATTTAGCAACATATTGAACTTGTTTGCTAAAGAAAACAGAAATCGCCCCCTAGTGTCTCATAGCCACAAGTCCTATCGCTAGAGGAAGGAGTAAGGTCTGTGAGAGCTCAAACTGGGTATCATGCATTATCACAGCCAAAGAAGGAACATGTCATCAAAACTGTTACAGAAACTATGGAAATGGAAAGACATTTTAAAAAATTATTAATGACTAGACTCATCCAATCACTATTTGGGGAAAAGAACCAGTGGTCCCCCTTGCAGGAGACAACTGTTGTGTCTTTGAGGATTCTGGTCTCTTTGGAAAAGGCATTTTTAAGAGCATGAGGATATCGTCATCCTGCCAAGCCTTGAAACCTGGCCATTACCTACTATGTGACTCTGAACAATTTATTCTGCCTTTTGTGCCTCAGTTTCCTGATGCTGCTAGTATCTACTTCTTATGGTGGTTATGACAAGTAAAAAACTAGTAGAAACAAAGCAGTTTTTAAAAAAATATCTGCACCCATATGAATTCAATATTTTACTGTACTCATTTAATTAATTATGTATTCATGAGATGGATATGTCTGCTTCTCAGAGAGGCAGTGTAGTGTGGATTTTACTGTGAGTTCAGGCTGCCTGATCTGAAGTCCTCATTCGACCTCTTACTGTGACTCAGAGCATGTAGCTTTCTATGTCTTCCTTTTTTACCTCTAAAACAGAGACGGTAACAGCATTAGTTTACAGAATTATTTTGATGATTAAGTAATTAATTAGTTGAAAAGCACTAAGAATACAAGTTCTGTTCCCTGAAGTTTTAAATTATTTTCCCACATTTTTATTGTTGTTCAAGTACAGTTATCTCTACTGTCCCCTCACCACTTCCACCTGCCCCAGCCATCCTCGCCTCCCACCCTGAATCCTAACCCCATTTGGTTTTGTCCACGTGTCCTTTATACAGGTTCCTGAAAGCCCTTCCCTTTTCCCCCATTATCCCCTCCCACCTCCCCTCTGGTTACTCTCAGTTTATTCTTAATTTCAATGTCTTTAGTTATATTTTGTTTGTTTGTTTATTTTGTTGGTTAGGTTCCCCTTAATTTTAAATTGAACTCATTATATACTTTATTTATTAAGCTCTTATTTTGATTCCATGATTGCAAATCCAGTATGGTTTCAATGTTCACTTCTGTTTGCCCATAAAGGAAAAATACACTCTTCACATGGAATAAGTGTTCTGTCACTATAAGTTATTTCTCTTTTTAAATAACTAAATTGCTATAATGGATAAAGAATTCTACAGCTGAAAGCTATGGGGTTGACATTTTTTCAATAAAAACGATGTCATGATGACAATGGCTAGATTTTGGTCACAACTGAATGTGGAAAATATGATAAGTACTTTAGCTCTTCAGCCAAATACAGAGCTTCTAGTCGCAGTTCTGAAACAGCATCTTTGGAAGTAAAAGGCGATGGTATTATATTTACCTGAAGGTTACACATGAAATGGCTAATTGCATGCTATTCTCGGAGCTGAGAGCAGTCCACATGGGCACACTAGCCCTTAACCTTGATCAGAATATACTCAAATTCCAGTCATTTTTCTGTACTTGCTGGGGCTGCTTGATATTAATTAATACTGATAATACAACCCATTCTACATGTATATGGCTTTTCAGTTGTATGACTTTTATGAAAAAGCATCAAATGATATTGATATAAAGGGCCTAAAAGTAATAGTCTCAGAGTTTTCTATATTTTTTTACTCACTGGAAGATTATACATTATTTGGTTGTTAAATGGTAAAAATATATACCATTTACAATGGGTACATAACAAAGCAACACATTTTTTGGTGAATTTATTTTTATTAATTGTTTAAGCAAGTATAATTGAAAGTTATATTAATGTTCCTATTCCACAGTAATTTTGCAACTTGGGAGTTATATTTGTAGGAGAGTAGGACAAAATGCAGAACATATGGTGGGGCCTGTGTGATGTTTTTCATCCTCCTTTATACCACAAAGGTGATCTGGAGGAAAGTATCCATGTTAAATCTCAACCATTTCTATGCCAATACCCAAATACCTGCACCCCTGAAACAAAGTAAGGAACTCTTAACTCAAACTGCATCTAATAGTTATTTTCATTGAGATATATGAAAATTACTGAGTAACATAATGTGTTCAGTTTTAAAAGTGAACTGTAACTGAACTGTATGATACACAGTTATCATATAACTGAACTGTATGATAAAGCGCATTCCAAACCACCTAGTTCTCTACTGCTGTAAAATAACACCGTTCGGTAGAAGCTCACAAATTAAGATTAACACACAATATGTCAAGATAGTCACTCCTAGACTAATTAATGTGTTTACATACAGAAACTGTGTTGAAACAAGTACAAAGGTGTCTAGGAAACAGGTCGTTTTGTCAATCTTTCATGTACTTGGAAACACCCAAGTAAAACTATTTGGGGTTATTTAGTTTGGGGTTTTTTTAGGTATTTTGATTTCTCAACTTTGTCATTCAGTTTCAAAATTCTTTAATGAGATTCACTCACTGGGAATTCATCGGAAATTCACAAATAATACTAATTTTGCTGTTTATCAACTTACAATATAATTATGGTGATTTAGAGTTTTTAAAGGGGATGAATAAGCCTCCCCTCTCTTCCCCCAAAGTTAATCTTTAATAAATATGTCACCACAATTTCTAATTTTAAAAGTATCTTTTTATTCTTGTATCTTGTACATGTAAATACTTTAAAAAATAAAAGGCATGCTACTTTTTTTAAAGTTTTTTTATTGTATTTCAAATACAGTTTTCTGCCTTTTTCCCCCCACCCCTCCCCACCACCCCAGCCCTCCTCACCTTTCTCCCCCATTTCCACCCCACCTTGTTGTTGTCCATATGTCTTTTATTATTGTTCCTGTAAACTCTTCACCCATTTTCCCCTTTATCCCCTCCCCTCTCCCTTCTGATCATTATGAGCCTGTTCTCAATTTCAATGTCTTTGGCTGTACTTTGCTTGCTTGTTTGTTTTATTGATTAGGTTCCTGTTAATGGTGAGATCATATGGTATTTGTCTTTCACCGCCTGGCTTATTTCAATTAGCATAATGCTCTCTAGGTCTATTCATGCTGTCACAAAGGGTAGGATCTTCTACTGTATAGAATTCCATTGTGTAGATGTATCATAATTTTGGGATCCACTCATTTACTGATGGGCACCTAGGTTGCTTCCAGCACTTGGCTATTGTAAATTGTGCTGTTATGAACACTGGTATGCATAAGTTGTTTTGGATTGGTGTTTCAGGGTTCTTAGGATATAATCCTAGCTGTGGAATTGCCAGGTCAAAAGGCAGTTCCATTTTTAGTTTTCTGAGGAAATCCCATACTGTTTTCCATAGTGGTTGCACAAGTCTGTAATACCACCAATAATGCATAAGGGTTCCAGTTTCTCCACATCCTCTCCAACACTCGTTGTTTGTTGCTTTGTTTATGATGGTCATTCTGACCAGTGTAAAGTGGTATCTCATTGTGGTTTTAATTTGCATCTCTATGATGGTTAGTAATACTGAGCACCTTTCATATGTCTCTGGAACCTCTGTATGTCCTCCTTGGAGAAGTGTCTGTTCAAGTCCTTTGCTCATTTTTTAATTGGGTTGCTTGTCTTCCTACAGTGGAGTCATGTGAGTTCTTCACATATTTTGGAGGTCAAACCCTTGTGTGAGGTATCTTTGGCAAGTATGTCTTCTGATACAGTTGGTTCTCTTTTCACTTTAATGCTGTTTTCTTTAGCTGTGCAGAAGGTTTTTATTTTGATGAGATCCCATTTGTTTATTCTTTCCTTTATGTCTCTTGCTCTATGGGGACATATCAGTGTAAATATTGCTGTGTGAAATATCTGAGATTTTTCCTGCCTACGTTCTCCTCTAGAACTTTAATGGTGTCAAGACTTATATTTAAATATTTTATCCATCTTGAATTTATTTTCATGTATTGTGTAAGTTGGTGGTCAGGTCTCATTTTTTTGCACATAGCTGTCTAGTTCTCCCAACACCATTTGTGGAAGAAGCTCTCTTTGCTCCATTTTATGCTACTGCCCCCTTTATCAAATATTAATTGACCATAGAGAGTTGGGTTTATTTCTGGGCTCTCTATTATGTTCCATTGGTCCATGTGCCTGTTCTTATGCCATTACCAGGCTTCTTTGGTTATAGTGGCCTTGTAATACAGTTTGGTATCAGGTATTGTGATTCCTCCTACTTTGATCTTCTTTCTCAAAATTGCTGCAGCTATTCAAGGTCATTTATGGTTCCATATAAATTTTTGAAGTGTTTGTTCTGTATTTGTGAAGTATGCCATTGGTACTTTATAGGGATTGCATTAAATCTATAAATTGCTTTGGGTAGTATGGACATTTTTGATGTTAATGTGTTCCAATGAACACAGTATATGTTTCCATTTGTTTGTATCTTCCTTGATTTCTTTCTTCAGTGTTGTGTAGTTTTCTGAGTATAGGTCTTTTAACTCCTTGGTTAGGTTTAGTCCTAGGTATTTTATTTTTCTTGTTGCTATATCAAATGGATTTTTTTGCCTGATTTCTGATTCTGGTATTTCATTGTTGGTGTACAAAAATGCTTTTGATTTCTGGATATTGACTGTGTATCCTGCTTTTTTGTCAAATTCATTTATTAGGTTGAGCAGTTTTTTGGTGAAGTCTATAGGGTTTTCTATGTACACTATCATGTCCTCTGCAAACAATGACAGTTTTATTTCCTCTTTTCCAATTTGGACACCTTTTATTTCTTTTTCTTGTCTGATTACTGTGGCTAGGACTTCCAGTACTATGTTGAATAAGAGTAGTGAAAGTGGATAACCTTGCCTTATTCCTGATCTTAGTGAGAAAGTGTTCAGTTTTTGCCCATTGAGTATGATGTTGATGGTAGATCTCTCATATATGGCCTTTATTCTGTTGAGGAATGCTCCCTCTATTCCCACTTTGCTGAGTGTTTTTACCATAAATGGGTGCTATGGCATGCTACTTTTTAAGTATTACAAATATGAAAATAGTACAGAGAACAACTATAGTTAATTCTATTATTGTTTCATAGTATTTGCTGTCCCTTCAAGTAAGAGGTTATTTAATCCTATCATTGCCACACGACGTCCTGGACCTCCTAGGGAATTTCAAGTCCCCACCCCATTGTTTCAGTCAACAGCATCAGAGCAGCTGTAACACACACCACACCTGAACAGAATTCTCAAAAACCATTAAATGTCCTGCCTGTTACCTTGTTCTTTTCCTTGCTAAAAACACCTGCATTTCCCAGAAAGTGACAGCCTCCTCATCTTGGATTCTACAGTAGAAGAAGTGAGAAGTAGAGGCACTTCATGCACCCAACTCACAGCAACCTCCCTTAATGTGAGCAAGAAATGTCCCACTATTTACAGGTTGCTGAGGTTTGGAGCATTTGTGTCAGTGTAGCTTCTCCAGCAAAACTGACAACTAGAGCTAACACTGAGTTTTTTTCTTACAATGGGTTTGGTATACACACACACACACACACACATGCACACACAAAACCTATGTGCAATCTTGAATGTGTGCCTCTCTAGAATCCAAAAGAACAATTTGATTAGTGATTTATAGGAATGTGCAAGAAGCTAGAAAAAAAATCTATACATTGCAAGAAAACTTTAATATCTTATGACTGTTAAAATAATTACTATAATTACAAAATGATAAAATAAGTTTGATATGAACATTATTTTTCATAATACTTCACATGCTAAAAATAAAATAGAACAGATTAAAAGGAAATGTTAGGAAAAGAAGAGTCACTAAAAGCGGGCTCCTCCGTGGTCTCCGACAAGGCTTGGCACCCAGGTCTCACCGCCCAGCAAGTTCAGGAGTAGGAATAATGGAGGCCTCGTGTGAGCTACTCTCCTACAGAGCAGGAGAAACGCGAGTGTGAGAAATAGCAAGCTGGTCTGGCTTTTGGTTCCACTTCTTCTTTTTGTAGAAGCTGCATGGGAAATCCAGATGCCTCCTGAGGATCTGGGGGCCCAGAAATTGCATAAAGTGGGTACAGCCCCTCCTACTGAAAGAAGGGGTCATGGTTCCCACCTCACACATTGTCCAGTCAGCTTAGGATGAGATCCCAAGGTCATCGCAAGAAAATGTTGCACATTGCTCCAGAGGAGGCCAGGAAAATAAGTAAGGGCAAATTCTTTAAATGAAGAATTAATAAAGAATTAAGAAATTAATGAAGAATGAAGAAATGAAGAATTAATAAAGGATTTTAAGCAGGTGAGTATACAATTTGATTTATATTTTGGGAAGTTGACCTAGCGTGAAGGTAGAGGATGGTTTGGCTCTGGAAGAAACTGTAGGCCGTAAGGTTAATTAGGAGGCCGACTTCACAGCAAAGATGAAATGTAGAATACATGAAATATGAGAGTGATTTATTCAACGGCAACCACAGCATTTCATTGCGTCTTCAATATTGTTTCTTCTAAAGATTCCTCTGCTTAGAAGCGGTTTCAGTCTCCTCTTAGTTCCTGCAATGCTACCTGCAATGCAAATTGCACATGCACTGTCTTCAGTTCTCGGTCTTTGTTATCAACTTGCCATCAAGAGACTGTCTGTCTCCAGAGCAACTGGCCTAGCTCCTTTCACTGAGAAGGTATCTCTTTTATCTTTATTGAGTCCAGGGATATAAAAAGTAACAATGAGGGCATATTTGTAGATGTTGATCCCAGGACCCCATCAAAGCTGTACGAAAATACTGTGCTGCACACAAACACCCAGCACTGGGACCTGCAAGGTGGGAGATAGACAGCACAGGGTCTGAAATCCAGCCTGAACATCATGCCATGCAAGAGGGAGACAGAGAGAGACAGGGAGGCACCGTTTTATAAGCAATGGATGACTGAGGTTCTGAATTTGGGGGGCAGATTTCAAGATAAGAATAGACACAACATAATTAATTTTTCCCAAAACGAGATGGTAGTTTTGAGAACATGGTGGTTAGAAGAGTGCAGAGAAGTGGAAAAATTTCAGAATTTTGACCCCACATACAGTCAAATCCTTTGTGAATCAATCTTGTTTTTACTGCTCTTTTAATAATAAAATTAAGCATATTGATGACTAACATTTCTTGAGATTTTACTATTCTCTCTTAAGCATGTTGCTTAACATGGACTAGCCCATTTAATTATTCCTAGATCATTCTAATGTAGCCATTATTAGTATCCTTATATCATAGATGGGAAATTTTAAATTTAGAGAAATTAAATAAATTTCCCAAGCTCACATAGATAGTTAATGGCATAGCCATTATTCAAACACAGGTCAGGTAGAGTTTAAAAAATGAGGTGTAACTATCACCTGTAAGGCCAATGTTTTTAGAATGAGTAGAATGAATATTTATTATTATTACTGATCCACAAAATAGAATATTTGATACATTTATAAGAGAGCATGAATACTAATTTAATGGTACATGGTGGATTATTAATATTGTAACAATTCTGAATACTGATTTTGTTTCACTTATTCTAATTTCAGAAAGAATAAATTTCAACTTCTAAAAATAGAAATTTATAATAAAACATATATTAATTATCTAGGTATTAAGTTTACTTCTTAAAATATTTCTATAGCTTCATCAAACATTTAATAGCACTTTTAAACCATGAACAGGTTCAGGGTGAGCTGAAGGGAACTCTAAAAAAACCCAGGTGTGAACATTTGTACCAAGTTTATCTCAGGTGCTTAGAGGGAAGGGGAACCACAAATGGAAAGAGGATGTAGAGAGGCGTTTACCTAAAATCATCTTACAAATCGCTTTCTTGAGTTCATTTCTAGTGTAGTGTGATATTTATTTGATGCTTAAAATGGTTTCGAACCTTTCCCAGGAAAATATTTCCAAAAGTTTTCAGGAAAGATAATGTACCTTTTATATTTGATATGTTGAATCTTTGTGCAGTATGTAAACCAATACTTCATAGATGCACTTATTTTTGCCTCCTACCTTGTATATATTGCAAAAATAGATTGGGATGAAAATTGTCTATTTTAGCTAGCTGTTAGGAAAATTTGCTTTTTGTGGGTGGGAAGAATGTCATTAATGATGTTACCTTTGTGAAGACACACACACATTAATTCACAATTATCAGAAAAGAAAAGGCATTGTGAATTGATTAGCCGTCAAAGACATTTCTAAAGGCATCTTCTCTCTTCATTTGATTAGGGAAAACAAGCTTTTTGGAAATCACGCAAGTGTTGTAATCAAATAAACCTCCCTCATTTAGATTCATTTCTTACTTTCTGAGGGGCATTTTGTCAAGTGATGCCTTAAATTTCTGAAGACATCTGGATTTTTTCCCTTTTATGGTATATGAGCCTAATATTTCCTTCACTGTAATTGTGAAGATTAGAGTGAGGTACTTAAAGCACATTTCCTGGTGTACAGTGGACTCAAAAAATTGTACCTATCCTATATGACACACTGGAGAATGACAAGTGTTATTCTTTTATTTATGACCTTTTGTTTTTTGTTGTTGTTTTTTGTTTTGAAAAACAAAAATCTAGGATGGTAAAGAGACTGTATATCTTTCATATACAGTAGGAGCTAGGAATGGGGAAATGTATACCACCACGTGGTGGCCACCATGGTCATTACTTTAGGCCACGTATGGCATAATAGGTTTTAGAAAATGGGATCTGCCGGGGTGCCAAAACCACCATGACTACCTCTTCCTCACTAGGAGGCTGCTGAAACAGCTGTTCCCCTGAGTATAGCTGTGGGTTGCAGGTTCAGGGCCTATCTCCAGTGTCATAGTCCCCAGTGATCTGAGTTTCCATAGATTTTGCTGAACAAATGCTTCTCAATTTGTAATAAGCTCTTTTGTCACTCTCCAAAAGCACTTTGAATAATTGTTTTAGATAATTTTGACCTCCTATGTCTCTTTGGGAGGCAGGTTTTCCCGAGTTTCTCATACATTCTTTCCTAAAGTCCTACCCTATTATCTTTTTTAGATCTCCTCTTTCTGATACCTGAGAAGCCCAGAAGATTACTGCAGCAGGTTAGCCAACCCAAATGTCAACTGTGTCATTGGACAAATGGTACCAGTTTTTATTGTTAGATATTTTAAGTAATAATAGTTTTCATAAAGTTAACTTATTGATTGCACATTTAATACATTAACACTTGCCATTTTTGGCTTCTTTGCATTTTGTGCACTATCACTTTGACTTGATTATTCATGGGTCTGTTTTGTTTCCTGACTCTTATTTTGCATTTGAACTATTTTTACCCAATGGATTTGTATATATCCTCTCTAGATGTCTCAAATTAAGTCTGACCAGAATCCTACTCTATTTTCTACAGTGGAGAGGCCATCTCCTCTGGCCCAGGGCTGTCTCCATTCACGCACAGACTCTACGCACACCCTTGGGTGGAGAAGGGGAGACCCCCCACAATAGATGTTGACTTCTCAAATTGTGGGGGTTTCTAGGGCAAAAAGAGCAGGGGGTAATCTGTTCCTAGGTGAAGGGAGAAGAACTGGAGACCGGGTGAGATGTTTGGGGTTTAGGGACAGGAGGAGAATGACAGAGTCATTGGTCTAACGGAGCAGGCTCTTCTTGCCAAAAAGAGAGTCAAGGGGCCCACATTATGGGGTGGTGGGCTGGGTGTAGGGGGCAAAGGGTGAAAATTGGGACAACTGTAATGTAACAAATAAAAATAAAAAGGAAAGAAACTTGAGGAAATGTTCCAGAAAATATAGCAAATAAATACCAATAATAAAAGATGAAAAATATAAGAAAATTACAGGATTAATTCAGGAGCTCCAACGTCTGACAAAAAGGAATTCCAGAAAGAGAAGAGAGAGAAGAGAGAGAGGAGGAAGTTGCCTATGAAATAATGTGAATATTCTTCTCAGAACTGAAGAACTTGATTTCTACATTGGAAGGACAGAGTAGTGTCTAATCAGGGAGGGAAGTAAGACCCATACCAAGTCACAAACCTGAAATTTCAGAACTCCTGGGATATAAAGAAGATCCTACAGCCCTGGCTGGTGTAGCTCAGTGGATTGAGCGCGGGCCTGCGAACCAGAGGATCGTGGTTCGATTCCCAGTCAGGGCACATGCCTGGGTTGCAGGCTGGTTCCCTGCAGGCCAACTCCCAGCAGGGGATGCATGAAAGGCAACCATACATTGATGTTCTCTCCCTCTCTCCTTCCCCTCTAAAGATAAATAAAATCTTTAAAAAAAAAAAAGAAGAAGATCCTACAAATTCAAGATATTGGGAGGTAGGAAAATAAAATCTTTAAAAGAAGATCCTACAAATTCAAGATATTGGGAGGTAGGAGGGAGGGGAAAACAGGAGAATATTCTGATGGCTTGAAGTGGCTGTGATGTGACAGACAGGGCACTTGGGGTCCTCCTCATAGATGCATACTGCACACTCCATGCATAGGTTGTGGCCGCAGGGCAATAAGACAGCAGTCACCTCACTATAGAAGCACGCCATGAAATCCCGCCCACACCAGGGCTCCGCCACCTCCAGCCCCCGGAAAAGCCCTGAAGTGGCTTTCCTAGGAGTCCTGCCAGATAGGAGGAGATGGCAGGAGAACTGTGCACTGCCCGGAGACTCAGCCGGTGTCTTAGTGGCAGAAGAGAAGAGCAGCGAGGTGGACACTGCTTTCTCCTGGCCTGCCCACAGCCGGAGTAGCGGGGGGTGAGGGGGCCGGGGGGCGGCCTAGTCTCTGCCACCCCATAGCGCACATCTTGCTTATCCATACTTAGACAGGAAACAGGTACCTGCGTTGGCCAAATTCCCCACCTTGCCCACCTAGGAGTGGGGTCTCAAAGCCACTGAGCACTCTTGGATGCGACCCAGGCTATTCTGCTGGAAGGCGGAAAGGGGCTTGGAATCCAGCGAGTGCACCCGCCCAGCCTCTGAGCAGCAGCTGCCCAGTACGGAGTCAGAACTCCCTGCCAGGAAGTCGTTTTCGCTGTTGTATTCCAGGGTCTTGCCCGTACACACTGTGACACGTGTCTCGATCTCCTCGCTGTTCCAGGTCGCCTGAATCACCCGTAATTTTGAACAACCGGTTGTGATTGTGGCCCTGCGTGATAGTGTATATCACGTACACTATTGGTCTGCTGTTGGACGCACTTAATAGTTGCCCCCTTGGGACCTACCACCAGCCCCACCACAAGGAAGGGCCGCCACCCACAGGCAGGGCAGGAGCCACACTAAAGGTGGTCTAGCACCGTGGAGAAGTGCTCAGCTGCTGAGATGATTTCCTTTAAAAAAGGGGGGAAAAGGCCAACTGAAGGGCACTCGTTTTCCACCAGCCCTCAGTCCTTTGCATTCCCTCTGAAACGTCCTAGTTCTCCAAAACCCCCGTTTTTTCCATTATTCCAAATACGACTAGATTAGGCATGGCGAAACAAAAGAGGAGGGAGAGAGACCGGTGGTGGAAGGGAAAAGAGCCAGCGTTAGGTTAACAGAACCCACTGTTCTTTTCAAATCTGTTGTGGAAAAATTTATATGTTCGGCATTTGCCTCAAGAACTATTCAATTATGTCTCAATTATATTAAAATGCCATATGTTCAATAGTCATAACAATGATTAAAATAATTGGTATCTGCATATTGTGTTGATGTTTCTATCCCTTGCCAGAAAATTTCCAATTAAACCAATGATATATAGTCAATTAAATACAAGTCATTAAAATAAGAGGATCAGTGGCAAAGTAGGAAAGCTGCTTTTGGTTGTCTTATTTTTTTTTTTGCTATTATTATTATTTTGCACTTTTAGGGCATGTATTCACCATATATTTAATAGCTTCACTTTTCTAAATAGTAGAATTTAGGGAAGAAATAACATAGGAAGTTTAGCAGGTACTACGGTTTTCAGAAATATTAAAGGTAAAATGATATTTAAATTTTGGGGAAAAGTAAAAGTGCTAGATTTGCTAAATAAATGTACATGTTGGAATTTTATTATTTATTTATTTATATAAGTTCATTACTGAGTTTTTGGAAATGAAAGGAAACCCCTGGGTCAAGGATGAAGAAAGGGCTGAAAACAGAAAAACGAAATATCTAGTAATATGGTACAGCTTCTCTGGCAAATAGTTGTATTTTTAATATATTGATTTCTAAGGTAAGTTATGTGTATGTGCATCCAGAGAAACTGCTGTATAAGACATTCCACGGGGGACCTGCAGAAAAGTATTTAGCAATATATTTACACTCATTTTAAATACCATTTTTTAAATTTTGGTACATTCAGTACATTAGTAGCACATAACTGTGATTGGAAGTGAGTATTGCGTAGTCTGGGAGGGGATTTCAGGTGTCCTTTCACAGGGAAGAGTTCAGCTTGGAAGTCACTGACATGGAGACTTTGCTTGTAAGGACAGGAGAAAATGCCCTGCTTTTCCTCTGGGACTCTGAAAGGGCTACAACCATGAAAAAGGAAAATAAAATCTGTTTACTAGCACAAAGAAATAAATAACAAAGCTTAGCTATATCAGATGAGGTAAGGAAAGCCAGAAATTGTATCTATATATCTACATTGATATCAATATAGAGGTATATAGTAAAGCAAAGAAAAATTGATATTAGATATGAATTTGAATATATTGGTGAAGAAATAAGTGAAAACAGACTAGGACAACTTTTCCAGTTAAACTAAAAAGTTGGCTATAAGGCAAAATCAGGATATTTTCCTTTTACAACATGCTCGGATAAAACACGAGACAGGGAAATTTTAAAATTAAATGATAGAAATTGCATACTAAGCACTAACAATAATAACAATGACAAAAACCATATTCAAGTAAGGTCAAACAGACATTTTGTCCAAATGCATTATTTAGGATTAAAGATAATATAATGACAAGATAAATTATTCACCAAAAATTTAATTATATGCATGTATGCATCTAATAATATTGTCTCCATTTATAAAACAAAACTAACAGAACTACAGGAGAAATTAAAATCATTAGTATCATTGTGTGAAAATTAAAACAAATTTCTCGGTAACTGAAGAATCAAGCAAATTTTTAAAAATTATAAGAGTGAAGATTGTAATACACAAGTAGCAAGCTAGATCCAATGGGCATATACAACCCAAACCCCAAGAGCAGAGATTTATTTTTTGATCCTTTTCAAAATGGCAGTGGTACAAGGAGGGTGGGGACAGTTAGTTCCTGGGCTCATCATCAGGCCCAGGGTCTTAAGTTTTTCCAGGTTTCCAGAAACATCCATGATTTTGGAGAAGAGCCTAGGGATCTCTTTCTTATGGCCCCACATACCCAGGAATAGGAACTGGCAGAGTTTACAGGCAGCTTCCACGCTAGGTATGAGATTAGAGATTATCGACTGGAAAGTTTTTGACCATTAATTTGAAGCCCAAGTGGTAACTGGGAGCTATTTAGGAAAGGAAACTCTGAGTCTTTTTAGATCATACTTAATCTGCAAATGAAGGTCATAATTACACCGAACATAATACAACTATTCAAATCAAATAAAGCACGAAACTTTGTTCCCCAGAAGAGGAGGTAAAGTCCTTTAGTGGTGTTTCATCTTCTGGTATTTCATAATGTAAACACTATGACGTAAAACTAACAATACTTAAATACCACTATAAGATTAATACATCTCAGATAACATTATATAGGAATAGAGAGAAAAAAAGATAATTTGCTTAATATGTGTGTATATATACACCAAATTCATGGCATATGGAAAAGTTATGTTATAGTTTTACTGCATTTACCTTCTTGTGTATAATGAAAAAAAATTCAACATTTTTAAAGATTGTAATAAGTTATACTATGCCATTTGTTCACTTTCTATGTGTACTTAATATCTACTAATATTGCAAGTCATCGTGACTTCAAAACAATAGCAATATCTGCAGGTTCCATAGTGCATTAGTTTCTATAAACCTAACTTTATACAATTTGGAAATATACTGTGGAGGAAGAACGAGACGAAACACATGTCTGAACGATAAAGCATAAGATAAGAATTGACTCTGTTACCTAGCTTTCAGGAAACATCAAGACAGTAGTTTATGGTTTACAATAGCAACAGCTTGCATGATGTTTTTGTCTTTTTTTGGAAAAATAAACAAAATCAATAACAGAAAAATATCTTTTCTGTGCTATCATAATTTTTAACCTTTGAAAATGACAGGTTTCCCTGTCTACACCCCCAGCTAGGCCCAGGCCAAGGAAACCTCAAGTGTGGGAGGAGCAGGCCTTTCTGACCACCCTCCTGTTCTGTCCTTTGGCTGGCAAGAGGTGGACGGTCGCAGCCTGTGTGCTCCCGTGGTGTAATTTCATGTTGTCTTGGCTGCTGTCTCAGAACAGAGAAGAAAACACCTCAGCCCCTGCCAGCCAGCCTTGATGGGAGCTTTGGGAGCCTTTACTGGCGTTCTATGCCAATTATATTGCACGAGCACTAAGAAAAAATAGTTTATGAAGTTAAGCTTGAAATATTTCCTGTGCTACCTGCTTTCTAAATCTTGGTAATGGAAGAAACTATTTCTGAAAGAGTAAGAGAAAAGAAAAAAGTTTCAGTGAAAACAAGGAAAAAAACATCAACAGCAACTTCTGTAAGCACGTCCACAGCCCACTCACCCCCTGGGCTATTACCCTCCTCTCCTGCTTCCTCACCAGATGCAGCGATTTGGTTCCCTCAAAGCAGCACATCTTCCAAAGCACCAGGCCACCAACTTGAATCTGAGGGTGCAGGTGATAGCTGGCTGTGAGCTAGAAGCAACCTTCCTGCTGCTGAAATGAAAGGCCTTGGAGATGGGCCTTGTAATGGTTAGTGAGGTCAAGGTGCCCCTTGTATTAAATAACCAGCTGGTTCTAGATGATGAGGTGTAGGAAAGTATATGAAGATAGGACCATGTCAGTCACTTGGAAATTAGGATTAAATGGAGAAAAAGATAGTGTGTATTCTTGGAGTTAGAGTTTTCTGTTCTTTGATTCTGCACATACTGGGTGTCATTGTGTGAGTGGGCACTCACATGCATTTGATTATTTTATTATATTCTATAAAAAGGTGACTATAAAAAGGATTTGTATGAGAAAAGTTAATTGGTTGTTTTAACCATGTACGTCAACATGTATCCAGTTTTCAAGCTATATTGCAAATACAGGTACTCTTTTAATTATATTTAACTCTTTACTTATACCCTTTTGTGCCTTTTTTGTTCAAGCACATTGTTATCAACAGTCAACAATAAATTGTAAGAGTTTCCCTAAGGAAAAAAATTCTCATTCTTAACATGTCTTTTAAGTATGATTATGCAAGATTTTTATTATAGCACGTTTCACCCAGGTTTACTTTGCCCACTGGTTACAAGAATCTACGAAAATAGCATTCCTTTTGGTTTGACTAATCACATCAACATGAAATAACCTTGAGTACTTATTAAATTTTCCATAGCAAGCAAATTCCATTAGCATCTGTCAGAGTTCACTGGCTACTACAGGTAGGAAGGTCAAGGAATGTGTGGTGCTATAATTCATCCCTGCTGTATCTGATATGCTTCACACAACACAGTCCCACTTGTGCAACACAGGGTCACAGATGGGTAGCAACAGGCTGAACTGGATTGGGAAGCAACCAGAATGAAGAAAACAGCACAAATAAGGTAGAAGAGGAAATAAAAATTATTTAGTACCTTTTGTGAGCCAGATACAATGCTAGGTGAATCACATATGTCTTTCTTAAAAAGTACATGGCATAGATATTATTATCTTCCTTTACTAATGCTAAGTATGGCTTAGAAAGATGAATAAATGCATCTTTAAATCAGTCAAAGAAAGAGTCTGAACTGGGACCCAGACCTTTCTGAACAATCCTGTATAATTTTTGGTACTAAAAGTAGTAAATGAGGCAAATAAAGGGTCAGAAATCAGATAAGCCAACAGAAATCAAGAAGTATACTAAAGATTAGCTGAAAATAATACAAGCAAACATGTATTTTCAGAAATCTTTGGAGAAGTTATGAGGTTGATTGATGGTAGTCATAGGTCAGGCCAAGAGTTTAATAGTCTGGAGACCCACCGGAGCAAAGGAAAGAATATGAGCTGAGCAAAGAAACTGCAAGGATATTTTTGGCTTAATATTTGATAGGGAGGCAACTTGTAATTTTAACTTTATCTACTTTCAAGTTTATTAAGAGTTAATAAAAAAAAGTCTGGTTACAGTTACTCCGGTTAAAATTGTAAACAACTAATAGATCATGTGTGTGTCTGAAATTTCCCTTTTAACATTCAGTGAACAAACATGAGCCACTGGAGATGGGGAGAAGGAGAAACGAAGTGGGAAGAGGTGATGGAGGAAAGGAACAGGGGGAGAGACAGAAGATGGGAGAATAGGAGTCTAAACCAGGGCAGGTTTGAGAATAAAAGGTGAAAAACAGATGAAAATATTGCAGAGAACCAGGTCACCAGTGGATTAGCAATGTCAGAGACAAGAAAGGTGCAAGACGATGAGAATTCAGTGAAGGAAATCCAATTACTGAGATCAAAAAAATGCAGAAAAATTTTAGAAGTGACTGGGCTGAAAAAACATGCCATTTAATTTATCTGCATATGTAATTCTTGTTTTCCCTCTTCTTCAAGACTCAAAAATCACTTATAAAATTTATTTGCAATAATAAAAATGTATTAACAGAATTCACAGTTTTTGAAAATTTATGTTTTTTAAAATTACACATATGTGACTTGGAAAAGCATTAATAAATAATTTATATTACCTATTTTTAAAAGTTCATTGAGATTTAATTTTATTTATATTGTCAGTTGTGTGTTTAGAACTAGAAGAGTATAATAGCATACATTAATCTGAAATATTTGCATATAATTCTAGAGCAATTTTACAATGAGACAGAATTGTTTAAGAAAATAAATCGAAATGTAAAATTTCAATAGGTTATATACATTCAATAGCAAAAATATATATAATTAAAACATACTATAAAATCCAAAATCAAGCAGAATATTTATTTTTAAAGAGCAAGTTGAAACAGGATTCAACTTGTATCAGAGTATCTGATATTCTATTTATCATATACTACAAATTTAATTATCTTTGATCTTGAGATAAATGATAAAAACTCCAGTTTCATAGGCTACTATTTCATAAAAAAGAATGTAAGTTTATACTGTCAAAATAGAATTTATTATTTTTTTTCAGTTAGTTCTATGGAACAGTAAAATGTGCTCTGAAAATCCTGACTTTATTGAGGACCATTTTATCAAACTAAGACTAAAATTTAACTGACACATTATAAGTTTCATTTTAAAATGAAGTTCTAAGTGTTCTTATGTATGAAAAAAGAAATTTCTTCTTTTCCATGCAAACTAATTACATTATCAGCTTTATACCATCATATTAAAGGATGTTTATTGAATTACATGAAGTTTCCATCATTATAAAAAAATAAGTCTGGAAATCTTTTATGACTTGTCATTTTGCTCCCCTCCTTCATTAAATAGTCATGACAGTAAATCTCCAATAGTCTAAGACGCACTGAACAAACCTTTAGGGCAATTTTAGGCCTGTGGCTATAAAACAATACAATGGATCCCTCTAGAGGATATTCTTATACTCATTCTTGTTTGAAAACCATTTTTTACAGTCAGATATCTAATATAAATACAACTATATCTTTAAACAGAAAACATATACAGTGGCCTGTGTAGCTGTGTTATTTCTTTGCTGATTCATAAGGGATAACTAGTATTTAAAAATACTCAAACAAGTTTCTCCTAACCTTAAACAACAACAACAACAAAAAGTAAAGTCATGGCAACAAAACAAAAAAGAAGTTACAATGGTTATTATAATTAATTCAGTAATAATAATAACAATGACTTGAGTATAATTTTAGCCTCATCATTTTACAGATGATGAAACTGATGCTCCACTAGTAAAGTTACAAAGCAATCATTATTAAGCAGCAATGTTGATCTTGAAAGAACAGCCTTCCTCACCCTGTAATATTTATACCAAACAGCCTAATGCCTTAACAAAGAAACAGTGAATGTATGCTTGCATATGTCACAGGAAAGGCAAACTCCAAGAATAATTAAATGATACATAAATGTATATATGGAGCCCTGGCTGGTGTAGCTTAGTGGATTGAGCACGGGCCTGCAAACCACATGATCGGGGTTCGATTCCCAGTCAGGGCACATGCCTGGGTTGCAGGCTGGTTCCTTGTAGGCCAACTACCAGCAGGGGATGCATGAAAGGCAACCATACATTGATGTTTCTCTCCCTCTCTCCTTCCCCTCTAAATATAAATAAATAAATAAAATTTATATATGGAGATGTATCCATTGATTTAGCATCTTACAGATCTATATATGCGAAACTGAAAAATTACATTATTTCCAAAAAGTTATATTGATTTTCAATGCCCTCCCATCTTTTTCCCCTAAGCCAGATACCTTTAACTTTTAAGATATTCTAAGGACCTGAATTTTCACCACACACAACGCATTTTCAGTTTGGTATGCATATCTTATTTTATTCCATTATAAATATAAACTCCAGGGATAACTATTCTATGAGAGTAAAAATCTGTGTCAAAATCACTGCAGATTAAGTGTAAATAACAAATGTGTAAATTGAGTAAGAGTACGATTAGCCAGTACATTCCTGGTGCTGTGAAGATCTCAGTAAAGTCAACCTTTTTAAATATAAAACAATTAAATGACTTCTGTTCTTATTTATTTAAATAGATTTAGGGACAAACAGGACTCAAAAAGGATCTGCAGATTTCTTCACCCTGCCTGATGGGAAAAAAAACCCCACCTATATCAGGCTCATTTTTAAAGATTTCTACCAAGGTGTCACAGACCTACTTCACTAGTAGCTAGTAAAATGAGTTTGCTGAACAAAGGTTTGGAAACAGAGAAATCAGCTTTCTCAGCATAATAATCCAGCCCATCCATAAGTATCTAATAAAACATCCATGTCTTTGTTGCTTTAAAACTAGTTAGTTTTGACCTTCTTAATTATAATTCTTATGACTTAAAAGATATTAAATCAGCCCTGGCTGGTGTAGCTCAGTGGATTGAGCGCACCACATGATCGCAGTTCGATTCCCAGTCAGGGCACATGCCTGGGTTGCAGGCCAGTTCCCATCAGTGGACTCACGAGAGGCAACCATACATTGATATTTCTCTCCTTCTCTCCTTCCCTTTCCTTCTAAAGATAAATAAATAAAATCTTTTTAAAAAACTTGAAAAAAAAGACATTAAATCAGAATTTCGAGAATCACAAAGGACCTCAATATATCACTTCATTTCAGGACGGTATAATCTCTTGGTATAAAAGAGTCTAGAAAAACTAGAGAAGCTAAATAAACAATGAGGTCACACATACTAAATGACTCAAGACAGGCTACAGAATAGGGGTTTATTCCTCATCCACCTATATCCTTTACACAGTATTGCTTTGTCCATAAAATCCTAAAAATAGCTTGGCATCAAAACCCCACAAACAATAAAATGCACCACACTTGCTCCATAATTTACTAGAGTAATTGATTAATTTATTGATTTGTTTGAATTGCCAAAAAGCAAATAACAAAATTGTTTTCAAGCATCTAAGCATGACATTAAAGCATGAAATCTTGTAACTGACATATGTAGATATCCTATTTATTCCAGTAAGTACAACTCTCTCCATGAAGTGAAAATATGCATTTCTTTCAGTTTAAATAGAAGTATAAACAAAGAATTTATATTAGCTTCTATTGCGCTGGCAAAAGTAGGAACTATACAAACAGTAGGAAAAACTGATGTGACCCAGAAAGTGTTTCCGACTGTGTCTTACAAAGTGTTTGGTCAGCCAAAAGCTTTAAGAGGAAAACTACCCACACTGGTTTATTTTCAATCTCCTGGAGGACATAGCCTTGAGGTAAATAGCCAATTAAAATGAAATGGTCATAAAGCAGAATGGAAAAAATAGTAAGAATAAGTTGAGACTTAAGCATCTGGGACATGCTGGGTTTGGGGTGGAGAGAGTTGGAGAAGTGGCCGGGCAGAGCTGAGGGGAGTCGGAGGGACTGAGTCCTGCTATATTGTGTGTTAGCCGGACATCCTCTCCTCATCTTTCCTGCAAACTGAGTCCAATTTGTCACATTTTCTCCAGAGCTTTATGCATCTGGTGGCATGAAAAATTTGTCAGCCCTTCAAACCCTTCATGAATTCTGTAATACAAAATTAAATTTACTTATAAAGTTATTAAAATATTTTTCACAAAATAAAACACACTTGACCTTATACATTTTGGAATCCCAGCATTCAGCACAATATCTCGTGCATAATAAGTGCTCAATGCATATTTGTGGAACTACTGAAGTTGATGATAATAACTCTACAACACAGCAAGAAGCATTGAGTTTGGTTATAGCAGTAAGACATTAGCAGCAGCAGAACATTGGAACATTTGGTGAAGAGATGAGAAATTTTAAGACAGAGATGAGCCAGCTGTAAAACCCAGTGTGAAAAACAAGCTGGAGGTGGTACATAATAGTTGTATGACTGATCATTGTCTTTACTTCCTATGCAATAATTTATATTTATATTTTGTTATTGAATCACTGACTTATTTAATTCCCTAACCTGTGCATGATCATTGGTACCACTTTAATAGTATTAAGAAAATTGAAATTACCTTACCATAAGAATACTCTGTTTGTGCTAAAAGTGGGCTGCAGCCTGGTGGTCTGTGAGGGCCATTCCAGAGTTGGGGACATCCAGCACAAGTTACTTTCTGAAAACAGAGACTAAATGAGACAATTCAATGGTTAAACTCAATTAAATAATTAAATGAAGAAGTGCCTATATTTCCCACTCAATTACCAGAAAGCCAACAAAAGTTTTCTATTTCCCAAGGCAGGAGGTTAGAAGATAGGTGTCTAGAGAAACTGATCAATCCAGGAGAAAAAAAAATGACCATCTGCAGATCCCCCTTTGAAAAAACTGACTCCTTCGTAATCCTCATCAGCAAGTTCTGTCCAGACTGACGGAGATGCAACGGACCTCCTAAATGAAGCATTTTTAAATCTGTAATTAACATGACAGTTCATTTAATGATATTGTATCCCTGAAGTGATAACATGATTTGAAAGCAAATTTCTGGTACAAAAAGGGAGCTACTATAAGTTTAAAATATAATAGCTTTTTAAAAATGTAGCAGAAATTTGACAGAATAACAGTTAACAAAACTTCAAAAAAGAAGACCCAAAGGTTTAGAAATATAAAATACAATAAAAAAGAATAAATCCCAAAGGTCCAATCTTCAATTACTAAATATTAGAAAAAAGAGAATAGAGATCTTGAGAAAACTTCAATACAATACAGAATAATAAGAGAAAAATTTACAAACCAATATCATGATTCTCTGTACTGGCAGGATTACCCAAATGCTACTGCACTGAATGACAAGAGACTGATTTATGACGACAACATTTCAATACAAAGATAATAACGTAAAATTCTTCCTGAGATAAAGAGAAAGACAAGACGTCACATCCAAAGATCAGGTCCCTCAATATCATTGGACTTACTTAGAGCCACACTGGAAATTTGACAACAGCACAATCTTCAGAATTACAAGGGAGACTATCTCCAACCCAGATTTTTATACCTGCCCATTTTTAAGCAACTGGGAATTTAAAATATAGACATGTTACCATCCACACAGTTTCCCAGAGAGTTCTTTTACTGTATGCATTATTAAATAAGAAAGGAAAATGAGAAAGAGAGAAATGAACAAAGAACTAGGGGACCCCACACAAAGAGTGTGCAGGAAGGTCACAAAGTAACAGTGAAGGGGGTCCCGGGTACCCAGCTCCACAAGGAGCATAGAAAATAACCAGCAGAGGTTACAGAACAGAGGGTTTCTTATAGATGTCTTCAAATGAAAAAGAAACAGATTAATAATCCAATGGGCTGGAGTTACTGGAAGGATGCTTATCATCCTTGTATATATTTTGAGATGTATCAGTGACAAAATGAGGTAATTATTAAACTCTAAAAAATGATGAAAATAAAGGAAATATAACCATGATATACATTAAGAGTTGAGTATATTTACATAATAAATATAAGTAGCAAATATTGATATACCTAAAAGTTTGAGGTTAACTATGCTTGACGATAGAATGCATTGCATTTGGGACATGAAATATATTATGGGATAGGAATGTCTTTTTATCTTGTTTTCCTTATTTTCCAGTTTATTTGTTTATAATTAGTATATAGCCCTATAAATTTAAGGCATACAGTATTATGATTTGAGTTACATATATTGTGAAGTGATTATCACAAGTTTACTTAGCACTTATTATCTCATACATAAAGGAAAAATTTTGTGATGAGAATGTTTATTATTTACTGTCCTAACAACTATAATATACAACAGTATTAACTATGGCATCACATTGTACATTACTGCCCTCATACTTATTGATCTTATAACTGTAAGTTTATACTTTTTATCTACCTTCTTTTAATTCCTCCTCTGTCTCCCATCTCTGGTAACCATATCTAATCTCTTTTAGTCCACTTTGATTTTTGTTTTTTAGATTCTACAAATAAGCCATACCACATAGTATTTGCCTTTCTTCAACTTATTTCTCTTAGTATAACGCCTTCAAGGTCCATGTTGTCATAAATACTAGAATTTTCTCAATTTTATAGCTAAATTATATACTATAAATTATAAATATATATTAAATTATATATATATTTAAATTTATCCATAATATATATAAACATTTCTTTATTCATTTATTCATTGATGGACACATAGGTTGTTTTTTATGTCTTCATGTCTTGGCTATTGTCAATGATGCTGCTATGAACCTAAGGATGCAGATATCTATCTGTTTAAGTTAGTATTTTACTTTCTTTTGATATACTCTCAGAAGTAGAATTGCTGAATCACATGGTAGTTCTATTTGTAATTTTTAGGGGAGCCTCTGTACCGTTTTCCATAGTGGTTGTACCAGTTTACAATCCAACCAACAGTGGACAAGCATTCCCTGTTCTCCTTATCCTGGTCTGGATTTGTCTCTTCTCTTTTTGATGACGGCCATTCTAACAGGCAAGAGGTAATATCTTACTGGTGTTTTGATTTGTGTTTTCTAATGACTAGTGACATTAAGAATCTTTCATGTACCTGTTGGCCAACTGCACATCTTCCTTGGATAAATGTCTATTCAGGTTGTTTGCCCATTGATAATAAAAAATCAATAAGTAAAGTATAAAATTGAAAAACTCAAAATAATAGTTTTATGAAGATAAATATTAGAAGAAACAGTAAAAAAATTGAAAGTATACACTTTTTCCAGAAAATGAGTGGGGAGAATAGATAAGGAATGATGATGTTTTAAGATTATATATATACACATATGTATTTGTTACATATTATATTTCATATTGCATTATATTTTTCACATTTTATTTACATTCATATATTACATATTGTTTATATGAAATCAACTGAGGAAACACTTGATGATAAATCTGACAATTTACCCTTGAACTTGCTGAGATGAAAGTTGTTTTTTCATTGACAAAGTGGTTTCACTGGGTATAAATGAAAGCTCTACTGGACTGGATTATTGAGAGAACAGAAGATAAAGCAAAGAGAGAAAAGCAAAATATTATTTGAAAGTTTTACTCTCATCGGATTGCAAGAAAATGCAGTGATACCAGAGGGGAATATATGTTCAAAGAATTTGTTTATAAAAGTTTTAATGATAGAAAATAATATATTTTTCTATTTGCTTACTTAAAAACAGAAAAACAATCTTACATTGGTTGCTTACTTATTTTTTCCAGGAAGTTGAAAGCACCTAAATTTCATGGTTAAAATTTCATCACATTCATAACTTTTACATTCCTCCTCAACATAGAAACAACAGCAGGAAGTTTTTAGTTGGATACCGAGTACACTTTGAGAGTAAAACTGTTGGTATAGCTGCCACCAGGCAGCAACGGCCTTCCATGCTGCCTCGATAGAAATGGTATTTCTTCAGCTCTGGATGATGTAGCTCAATGGGTTGAGCACAGCCTGCAAACCAAAGGGCCATGGTTCAATGCCCAGTCAGGACACACGCCTGGGTTGCCAAACAAGTCCCCAGTCGGGGGTGCACAAGAGGCAATCACATATTGATGTTTCTCTCCCTCTCTTTCTCCTTCTCTTCTCTTCTCTATAGAAATAAATTTTTTTAAATCTTAAAAAAATAAAAGAATGATATTTCCTCAGTGTTAAGGCCAGTACACCTTTTGATGCTTCATTATGTTTCATAAAGTAATTGTTACCAAAATTAAAACAAAACATCTTCTATAGCATAGAGTTTTCATAATAAAGAAAGCACAATCTCATAGAATATTTACCTCTCACATGTTTCTCACATATGTGTTAGGAACTCATTTATTCTCTTCATATCAAAGTCTTGTTCCACCATAAGTTTGTCTGTCTAAGAGAGTAATTGCTATTTGACAATATCTGCATTAACATAATTTGATGCCTATTGGTACTCTTTAATAAAATAAATTTGACAATTGCTTTTGTTATCTTCTTGCTGAGGCTAATCTTTATCTATAATTTTGTATTTGTTTAAAAAATTTTGACAATAGTATGAATCCTGTCAAAAGACTCAAACTTGGGGTCCTTTTCTACATTTAGCAACTAAATCAATAAATTTCATGCAAAAAACAATATTTAATAATTCTTAAAAAACAACTAAGTTGGTTAACTAATAAAGTCACTTTGTTTGAAAGTTATGCTATAGCTTTAATGGTTTCATGATGCTATTTGACAAATTTCTAATACGAACTATCTCCCAAGAAATAGAGGTGAATGAATGGATCAATAGTCCAATAAAAATCTAATTTTCATGTATAGTGTTCTTCCTGTCAGCACTTTTTTTAACTTCTTACATGATAGCATCATGACATATTTACTTGCTATAACCACCCAATTAATTCTGTACTTAAAAAAATAGCTTTGCATTTATAATGTAGAGTCACAGCATTTATATTAGGATGTGACTCTCTATGTTCATGATTTAGCAGACTACCTTTGAATGAATAAGAGGTCAGTTATTCAGGGTTCTAATAGACTATTACAGCAAAAACAAAAAATTAAAATGTGTAGAAATTAACACACAAAAGACTAGAATGAGTCAGCCCAAATAATCATGCCTTTTTAGATAAAATGCAGTGTCACAGTCCTAAAGCTGTCACATATTCTAAGGTTATAATGATGTTTGACTTACACACATAGAGCAAAATGTCTTTGGAGAGAAAAAAAGAATTGTCAGTTTCAAATTTGTGAACTGCCCAGGGACTGTTGTTATGAGGTGTACATTGTTAGAGGCTGGACTCCATCAGAAGTATCCACAGACAGAGGTGAGCATGGAGGGCATTCGCTAGCAACCTTAGGATCACCACCTGGGGAAGGGAGGCGAGTGGGCAGGGGCCAGATTGCATGAAGGGGGAAGTCCAGCTCCGTTGCAGTCTGACTGGATGCTCGGGAAGCCCTAGGAGGAGTTCTGAAAATGGGTAGCCTTGGGAACTCTGAGCTCCCACACAACACAAAGGATTTTCCTGAATATGATACTAAGGGACTTGACTGAGTGTTTGCTCTGCTCTCACCTGCACTGGGCTTTGTTCCTAAAGGTGTCCCCAGCCCCTGTGCAGAGTCCTTGCTCAAAAAAAAGGGGGGGGGGAGTGCTGACAAACCACAAAATATACATCGCCCCACCCTTACTTACACTGTCAAACCATTTTCAGTCATTTTGCATTTACTTCCCTTCCGTAAATTGCACTTCCCAGTAGGCCCCTAGGTTTTTTGTTATCCCCTTTTCCAATACCTCTAGGCCCCTTATCTCTTTAAAAACCTCAGTTACCTTTGTCTTAATTAGAATTGAGCTTAGTTTGTATTAGAGTCTTTTGTCCCAATGCAGTAGTCTAAATAAAATGTCTTATCACCTTTAACAAGTGTCTGATGGTGTTCTACTCTGACCCTCTTTGGAGCCATTCAAACTACAGCAAGGAGGCCAGGCTTTTATGCAATCCCACTTATTGGGGTTGCATAAAAAGCCACTAGAACGGGCTTCCCTGGAGCCAGGTCTGATCTTAAAGGGGGAAGTTTTCTTTAGCCACAGTAATTCCAACACTCTTAGCAGCTGCAAGAATGATACCTCAGTCCTGAGAACTCCTGTAGGAATTCACTTTCTGTGTTTTCATTTATGCCAGCACTTTCTTGTGTATTTCTGATTCTTTACTCACCAGCTTGATTTTTATTTTAATAATTCAAAAACAGTTATTCCTTTCCCAAACAGAATAAAGTAACAATTTCCATAGAGTGATTTCATATTGATGTAAGTTGTTTACATGGTCTCTAAAGTATCCTGAAATTCAAACTGAACTTCTCAAAATTGCTACTAAACCTTGAACTTATAAAAAAAATTACTGAATAAAAGGCACACGTACTTCCTTCCCTGGATGTTTTACACTTGCCTATACAAATGGATGCTAAACCATATGTTATGCAGTCTTTGTCTTCAGTGTTCATAGTTTTGTTCCCTAAGTGTTTTGTAAAATCTACTGTAGTTTCCTCAGCCTCACACAGCCATACTCTTTGCTTCAGATGATACAATTAACGCCTGTCCCACTTGGCATACTTACAGAACATCAACTTATAAGTGGGCCAAATATAAAGAAAAACACAAATGATGTACACACAGAGTGAAACAAGCATATTTCACAAATAGCAGCAGCTCTGTGGCTCCTAAGCTCAGTGAGTCCGACGTTCACAGACATTAACGTACTCCCCACAAGGAGTCAGATACTGAAAAGGTGGTAAATGTACACAAGCACTGAAGCAGGATCCAGAAAACCGAATTTTGAGTCTGAAATTTGCCACCACCTATTTCTGTGACCTTGAGAAAGCAATTTGACTACTTTGAATCCATTTCAAGACCTGTCCTGCTTACAAGTTTTATAAGGATGCAAACATGATTTGAACATGACTACTGCAAAATTGGTAGTATGCTAATTGCTAGTAGGAGTAATAGAAACAATAATAAAAACTGTCATCTTTTTTGAATACCTGCTGTGATCCAGGTGCATTGCATATTATGGCACTTAAAGTTGACAAAACCCTGTGGAAGAGGTATCCTGGTAACCACATGACAAATGAGAAAACCTATTTGGAGAGACACTAGAATTCCAAACCCACTGATCTACCCTAATGCACAGGCCTCAGGAAGCCAGCAGGCAGAGGGGGTAGAGGCTGGTGGGTGAATGATGTGGCAATGTCACCGAGGGCATGGGCCGGCTGAGAAAGGATCATCTCTGAACAGCTGGACAAAGGCCTCTGCCATGGAAAGAGACATATTGACGAAGATCGGCAGATGCCGAAACCTTTGAAAGCAATGTAGCTGTCAGGAAGATTAGGGAAGGACAACCAGGCAGCCTCCGTCTTCCGCCTGTAATGAGAGGGCAGCTCTGCTCTTGAGGGGAAGCTTTTGATGAAGTCTGATGAGTACTACTATTGAGGACAGAAGCCAAGGTTAAAAATAGGAGATAGAATTGATTAGAAACACAGTGGGAAATTCCCAGGTATTTCGAGGACCATTTTTCCTATTTTTTTGAGGACCATGGATTTGTCATATTCCCAATCCACTAAAATATGTGATTTTTCTTGAGAACCCATAGCAGCTTGAGTATACATGTTGAGAAGGCAGCAGCCTTGACTGATTCAGACTTGGGGCTTGACCTTGTGAGTGGCAGGAATGGGGAGAAGAGACGGGAGAGAAAGACCATCAGTGCTCAGGCTGTTTGCCACCTTCCTCTTCATGATGGGTTACCCTATTTAATCCACATTTTCTACTAATATATACTATTTAATAGATTCAACTATTTTTTTCTTTCTGGTTTAACATAACTGAAAACAGAATTATCTATCCCAGTGCTTTGAGATTTGACCCACAAGAGCTTCCAACACATGGTCTCTGTTTGCTGACCAGCAGAGATGATGAGAGTGCGGCCATAGCTACCTGGGAGTCTCAGGAAAAGGACTGGAAATAGGGACAAAGCCGAAGGCTCTCCCTCACCATTGTGCAGACACATTCACGTTAAGAATGGGATTGCAATGACATGTTTTCAGATGATAAAATGTCAAGTGCGAATGGCTGACTCTGTATCAATGTTACAGTGTTCTGTGTCAAATTTTTTAAAAATAAAGGAAGCCTAGTCTCAAATACTACATCAAATGTAGCTCTGATGGTAGGCCAAGACCGGTGAATTTGTTTTGAATATAAAATTTGTCTAGACCTGTGGTCTGCCCCTGCCTGTCCAGAGAAGCCTCCCCCTCCACCCCGACCCCAGAGGTTGCCCAGCACTGCCTCCCTTTGTGCTCCAACCTCTGCTCACACTACCTGGGCGGGAGGACTTTGAAGTCTTTATGACAAATACAGTCCTGGGCACGCAGTGTGTGCATTTTCTGAAGTGCAGCTGTTATGAAGCAAATAGCCTCTCTTCTGTTTATGTTCAGTGCACTCATCGAAAAAGTGGCAGGAAAATGCCACAAACCACAGCTCACCTATAAAAAATAGAACCTCCAGCCCTCACTTGCATTTATTTATTTTTTCCATTAACTTGCTTCCTTTTTATTCCCACAAGGCTATCACCACCTGACATACTGTGCGTTTGCCTTCCCCTTCTCTCTACTTTGATTTTTATCAACTCTCTGTCCCACCCCGGGGTTTAACCCCATGAAGAAGGAGCATTGTTTTGTTCATACCTGTATCAACGAACTAGAGGTATTCAATGCACTAGAATACGTCCTGCCAGAGCATAAGCTTAATATTTTTTGATGAATGAATGGACGAATTTTAAATAGGGCATACAAATTAATAATAACCAAATGAAAGCTGAGGATTTAGAATTTCAAAGAAAATCTAACAATGGTTTAAAGATCAGATAAGACACGTTGCGATCATATTATTTTTCTCTCTCGGGAGTGAAGTGAAATGGTTGGAGGAATTCTGGATTCTGAGGTCAGTGTGCCACAAACATTAATTACATAGTATGTACGTTGTAATGTACTATGTAATTACATACAGTGTAATTAATGCCATCAGCAGGGGGCGCTAGAGCCATATGTCCATAAATGTGACTTGGAGATTTTTGAGGACTTTCCACGAACTGTCTGAAAATCCTTTCCTACTCCAAACACAGGAGAAAAAGAAAATCTTGTGGGCCAGAAAGAGAAAACCATAACTTACACCTGTAATTGTTATCAATGTCTCTCCTGGGGAAAGTAGCTGATGCAAGGTTAAAGGCAGCAGCTCCATTATCTTGTTTAAAAAACAGATTTAGAATGAAAATTTGAAAGTTGATGGTTTCTTTGTTAAGCCATTACTGCCAATGTTCAGTTTCATGTTATTCTCCTAATACCGTAGTACGAATTACTTGAAATGTCCAGTGAATAAGGTCAGTACATTATTCAAGTTTCATTTTATTGTATTATAATAAACTGTGGAAATACTGTACACACTCACAAGACTATAGACCCAACAGCTTGCACGCACCTCGGAATTCAACTTTAACTCCACTTCCAATACAGGAATGACCTCTGCAGTACCTCTATCCTGTTTCTGCTAGAAATTTTGCCGGGCCACTTCACTACAATATAATGTGTATTTGCTATATTTGTATGTAATGTCAATAGCACACTTCTTAGTAATAGAGATAATTAAAAACCAATACACTAAAACAGACCATTGGTTGCTTTTGCTCAGAGGAGTGAGTCAGTTAGATATTTGTTATTTTAGAAACTATATGGACATCCTAGTAATTTCAAGGAACGAATTTAGTTGAACAGTGTATAGCTTGTTGATTGGAAGCATAAATTATTGCCATCTCATTAATTAGGGTGTAAATATCAGCTCTGCCACTTATTTTAGGCAAGGCATTTGAATCAGGGGTTCTATTCAGAAGCACCACGGGGTGTTAGGTAAAAATACAAAGGTCCAGACCTTCTTGAAATTTTCTATTTCAAGAAGCCTAGGCCTCAGATTCTTCAATAGTCTGTAGGTGATCTGAATACATCCCCAAGTCTGACAACTATTGACTTAAGCAATAACTACATTTTCTCATTCATAACATAAGGTGTTAATAGCACCTGCTGTTGTCATAGTAGTTAAATTACTTAATCAGTCTGAAACCAGTGCCTAAGGTTATAAATATTTACTCAATAAATGTTTGCTATAATTATTTCACAAAGGTGATGTTTTTATAAAGTCTATCTATGCTAGTGGGAAAGAAATTTACCCTACTGAACTGAGGTTAAATTAAGATAATATTTCTTTCTACTTACTACCCAGGTAACACAAATATTGTTAAATCCAGTGGCCTAAAAATTAATTGAGAAAGATAGCAAGTAGATGGTTATGATGGTTATCATTTCAAGTAAGCTTTGTCAGTATAAGTTTTAGAAAAGATTGGGTTATCTACAAAAAAATGTTTGTTTGAGTTAACAGATTTTATCCTACTCTTTAAAGCTGTCATAACAATGAAGTCCTTTTGGTTTTGGGGTCTTAGGAGACTACTTTAAAGCAACTTAACTATAAACACATTATAGTTCATAATGCAGAAAATCTAAAGTTGCACCCTTATTAAAATCAATGTTTACATGCAGATTAAATATTACATTGAAATGATCTTTCTTGGATACCTCTTGCTTTATGAAAATGGTATATTTGCCTCTGTGGTACAATTTCTCTATCCTTTACCCTGACTCTTTATGAGAATAAAGCAAGAGATGGATGATCTGATGGAAAATCTCTCAAATCACAAGAGATGCAAAGTTTCACTTAGTCTTTGCCCTTTCTTGCTAATTTTGGACCCTGACTCATTTAAAATCTATCATTTTAGTACAACATAAATTATAAGTTTCAAAAAGAAAAATGTCAGAAAGCCACCACACTAAAATAGAACAAAAACATAGTTACTGTGAAGAAGTAAGTGAAAGCCATTGCTAGCCAAGTCTTCTAACTTCCTTTGTGATTTTCCTGAAAAAATGTTAAAGAACTATATGCATCATTCTGGGAGTTTGGATTTGGTGACTTAGTATTTGAAAAAAAATTTCATATGACCCACAAATATATCTCACCTTATTAACATCATTAAGATTTAAATTAAATTTCCAGTTTTAAACCCAGGCATTGTAAGCCTTTTAGATGTACTCACTGAATCTGACTGGCCCAGCTTTTCTTTGCTTAAATGATTAAGCAACAAAAAATGTATATTTCTGTCATGTTCACCAGCAATGTTCCAAAAGTCTGTTTTCTGTCGCCAAGCAGGTGTCATTATATTCAGGAGACATTCATTCACTGTAGGTGGTCTTCAGTCAACCCTGATGGCTTTAACTATTCCTAAAGCATCTCTGCTTGGATATTACACACAATATACATGCTTAGACACACAAACCACTTCAAACAAAAAATAGTGTATCTACCTCTGCAGTAGAATTTATCTATCCTTTGCCTTGATACTAGTATAGGTTCAAAAATCTTAAGAACACTTGCTTCTGCCCACTCTCCCACATAAATATGGCTATCAAATCCTTTTGTGAACTGAACCACAATAATATCTATCAAACCACATCTTTGTGAAAACTTTTTTATAAATTTATTGGAGTGACACTGTTTAACAAAATTATACAGGCTTAAGGGGCACAATTCTACAACACATAATCTGTACACTGTATTTTGTGTGTTCACCGCCCTAAGTCAAGTCTCCTTCCATCACCATTTATTCCCCCTACACCCTCCTCCACTCCCACCCCCCCATTGCCATACTGTTGCAATGTTCATGAATGCCTTTCTATTTTTTTTGTTCAATCCTTCTACCACCCCAGCCAGCTTCACCACTCCAACAGGTGTCAGCCTGCTCTCTATTTTTTTAGTATCTCTCTGTTTTGCTTATTAGTTCATTTGTTCATTAAATCCCATGTATAAGTGAAATCACATGGTACTTGCCTTTCTCTGACTTTATTATTTAGTTAGCATAATACCCTCAAAGTTCATCCATACTGCCACAAGGGTAAGACTTTCTTCTTTTTTAAGACTGAGTAGTATTCCATCATGTAACTGTACCACAGCTTTTTATATCCACTCATCTACTGATGGACACTTGGGATGCTTCCAAACCTTGGTTATTATAAAGAATGCTGCAAGAATATAGTGGTGTATATATTCTATCTATTTAGTCTTTTGAGTGTCTTTCAAGAAAAACCACATGATCAGATCAATAGATGCAGACGAAGCATTTGATAAAATCCAGCACCCATTTATGATAAAACTGTTAACAAAGTGGGAATAGAGGGGACATACCTCAGCATAATAAGTGCCATATATGGTACACCCACTGCCAACATCATACTCAATGGGCAAAAACTAAAATTGTTTCCCTTAGGATCAAGAGCAAGACAAAGATATCTTCTTCCACCATTCTTATTCAACATTTCCACCCCCCACCTTAGTTATTGTCCATGTGTCCTTTATACTTGTTCATGTGAGTCCATCCCCTTTTCCCCTATGATTCTCTCCCCTCTCCCCTTTGGACCCTGTCAGCCTATTGTTTAAAATATCCCTTGTGTGATATATTTTTTCTAAATAAGCTGAAAGTTGTTTCAAATATATTTTTACTTAGTAAATTATAATTCATTTTTATTGACTATAATAGTAGTTTCTTTATGGTTTTATTTATGTAACTCTTTGCAGTAGAATCATTATTGGAGCTGTTAGCTTGTGTTTTCCATTTTCCCACAGAGGTTAATTCTAATGAACTAAATTGTTTCTATACTGTACCTAATTCAAAGTAGTTGTCATATGTTTTCTTATTTGAAATACTGTGACTTATTTAGTTTCAAATTGCTGAATCTATTGAGTCAGCACTAAATTTATACAATATTATTTTGAATCAAATCATCAATTACTTTTTCCAAGCACTTCCTGGAAAATATTTCTGTCTTTCACAAATCCTCTCCTCTACAGCTTTGGAGCTTTCTTCACAGGATTCGCCACCACCAGCCCAGCAAAAATGCAGCTTTGAAACAGATGTCCGGGCATTCACTCTACGTCTGAACTGATCCTCAACAATCCTGATTAATGGTGGGATTTCCATGACCTCTGTGTAACTTGGACAGCTGGTCTTTGGATAAAATCTCCCCTTCAGTCAATTTCAGGTATAGGTGACATAAAGGTTTTCCTGTGTAAAGGTGTTTGTTTCAAGGTACAAATATATTAAAATCTCAACACTTTGTGCTGTATCTCCTCTTACCACTAAGATTATCTTCTGACTGCATGGAGCAAAAGACTAAGCACAAATAGCTGTTTTCATTTGCCATAGACATTGTTTTATTGAGACATATAGCAGAAAAGTTTTGTTAAGACCCTCACAATGTATAAAACCTCTTTATACTAAGTTGTTATGTGTTATAAGAAGTTCAGTCCTTCAATCTGATTTCAAAAAATGAAAGATAAATTATCCCCCAGTAATATTAAAATATTCATATGAGCCCATAACTACATTGAATTTTGAAAATGCAAAGGAAAAAGCTCTTTGGACATAAATACCCCACTAGAATCAGCGTCTCCAGAAACACTTCCCAGAGAAAATTATGTTAAAGAAAAAATTAATCTCAAAGACTGATGATCTTGTCTGGAGCTATAGGCAAAATTACAGCTATCAGGTTTATCTGACAAGAAAGGAAATTAAAAACTCTTTACTTAGCATTCACAGGAAAAATATTTTTTAACTTTATTGGGGAATAATTGACAAATACAACTGTATGCATTTAAAGTGTATGACACACTTATTTGATATACATATGCAACATGGCATAATGCCCAGTCAAGATGATTAACACACCAATCATCTCACATACTTACCTTTTGTGAGCATGTGTTTGTTGATAGTACTTGACATCTACTCCCAACACCTTTCAAATACGCAGGACAACATGTTTTTCATTGAATTGGACTGACTTGAATGCTTTGTGAGTTGGACACTCCTTTTCTTACCAGTATGTGCCACGGCTTCAAAAATGGGCGTCTGCTTCTGGTGTAATGGCTGCGGTTACCAGGAACTCCCACACTAGTTGAAATAAAAACTATGTTACTGTAAAATAATGCCACCACATGTTTTTAATTATTCAAACCATAGAACAGGCTTATAATCATGTAATCATAGTCATAAAAATCCTTAATTATATCTCCCTGGTTTGTGAAATGCAATCAGGAAAGTTGTTGATATGCGATGTGTCCCTTTTGTCCATAACTTTGCCTCAATATTTTCTATCTTAATAAAGTCAATTTATAGTGTGTGTGCATGTGTGTGTACAGTCAACAGTGATCAATAAAAAAAATCAAAAAATATGTTGACACTCCTGAAGTCATACTATGATTAGGTGAGTAAACAGTTCTCTGGAATAAAATTCATGGTTCTCCTTTAGTCTTGAGATAAACAAAATGGAATTTTATATCCCATCCTGGAAATTGAAGTTTAAGGCCACACAGATTGACAATAAAATAATAAGATAGAAACCTTAAAAAAGGGAAAGGTTGTGGCGTTTTTGTGTCTAAATAGGTAAGATGCTTTAATGAATATAAGTTCTTATGGACTCAAAAAAACTAAGAAGTAAAACTGTATTTTCAAGGCAAGCCTACATTTTCTACACCAAAAGATAATTAATACTCACAGCTTTATGTAAGAACTAGCTTTTCTTTTATGGCTCTTAACCATTAACATTAACTTAAAGAAATAGAATATAAATATTATGTTGAATAGCTGGTTATAATAATTATTATAATAGATTATTTTAGTGACTTGCTATAATTTAATATAATCTGTGATTTAGAAAACATAATTAAAATGATTTGGTTTTTTTGAATTTTTTAAAGATTTTATTTATTTATCTTTAGAGGGGAAGGGATGGAGAGAAATATCAATGTATGGTTGCCTCTCGCGAGTCCCCTGCTGGGAACTGGCCTGCAACCCAGGCATGTGCCCTGACTGGGAATCAAACCTCAATCATGTGGTTCGCAGGCCCAAGCTCAATCCACTGAGCTATGCCAGCCAGGGCTAATTTTTATTAAATGATTTGGGTTTTTTCTATATCTTTGTTTTGTCNGGTAAGATGCTTTAATGAATATAAGTTCTTATGGACTCAAAAAAACTAAGAAGTAAAACTGTATTTTCAAGGCAAGCCTACATTTTCTACACCAAAAGATAATTAATAGTCACAGCTTTATGTAAGAACTAGCTTTTCTTTTATGGCTCTTAACCATTAACATTAACTTAAAGAAATAGAATATAAATATTATGTTGAATAGCTGGTTATAATAATTATTATAATAGATTATTTTAGTGACTTGCTATAATTTAATATAATCTGTGATTTAGAAAACATAATTTAAATGATTTGGTTTTTTTGAATTTTTTAAAGATTTTACTTATTTATCTTTAGAGGGGAAGGGAAGGAGAGAGGGAGAGAAATATCAATGTATGGCTGCCTCTCGCGAGTCCCCTGCTGGGAACTGGCCTGCAACCCAGGCATGTGGCCTGACTGGGAATCGAACCGCGATCGTGTGGTTCGCAGGCCCGAGCTCAATCCACTGAGCTATGCCAGCCAGGGCTAATTTTTATTAAATGGTTTGGGTTTTTTCTATATCTTTGTTTTGTCCGCTAAACCAAACAACACTTGAACACCAATGTATCCTGAAGGGAACGCATGTGGACCTCAGGCACGAAGAGCTGGGAGGGGGCAAAGCCAGGCTCCTTCAGAGACCCTTGACTTGCTCAGAGACTGAGCCCAATCAAGTCAGCCACACAGTGCAAGCTGGGAGAGTAATTGTTCAATTTAAAAAGCAGCATCTGAGCACAAGGTAGCAGTTCTGTAACAAGTGCTCAAATGCGGGTCTTAAAAAAATCCCCTTTGTGGAGGGTTCCAAAATTTATAGTCCAAGAAGGCCTGAGAACTGTGAGCACATGAGGTGTCTGGGGAATGGAGTGTGTGTGTGTGTGTGTGTGTGTGTAGTTGCTGGACAGACTGATTGATTCTGTACAAACTTCTGGTGGTCCCAAGGTTTTTTAAAGTCATCTCCATATGCAGCAATTCAGAGTTCAACTCATAGGGCGCCAAATATTTCATTGTGATTCAGTATAGCTGAACCTGTTTAAATTGAGGAGGGGGTAGACAGTGAGGTAGTAAGGGCAGGTTCGCACTTTAGTTTGGAAAATAGCATTAATGGCCTCATCAAATACAGACATAACACTTATATACCAGGACATGAAACACTGACCTAGGTGACAGACATCCTTTCTTCCTTGGAGGATTACAATCTACTGAATGTGGCCGACAAGGTACAGACTCTTTGTTGAAAATCAGTAACAGACCAAGATAAATCGTTGTGAGAGACCTGCTGGGTTGGGGGGTCAGAACAACGTCTCTGAGGCCGTTTACAATGGGAGGGAGTCAAACCAAGCAGCAGGGCTGAATGCTCCAGATGGAGCTACAGAGGAGAGAGCATTTAGCAAAGCATCAGTAAAAGGAAATTGTGACAGGCCGATGGCAAACCGTGCAAAGCGTAATAGGCCATGACGAAGGAAGGGCACTGCCTTTGGGGTTATAGGTGGGAAGAAGGGAAAGGTACATTGAAATGGCTATAGTTTTGTAGATTTGAACTTGGACAATGAGGGAACTCTCTTTTCTTACTGAAGGGTGAATTGAAATCAGCTGACAGTGAGGGTGGAGGAGTAGCAGTGAGGGAAGTTGGAAGCCAGAGAAAGTATGAGATAATCATTTTTAATGTGACAAATGAAACCTACCAAAAAAGTTAGTATTGCAAGACAGAGCTACATGCCAAATTGAGGTATGATGTCAGGCACCTCAGAAGAAGGAGAAAAGTCTAGAACAAACAGTGCTAACAAGAATGAAGTGAAGGGCACGTCTTGATAGGAGCACCAGATTCAGCACCGTTCTCATACTTCAGGGAAGAGTGAGACAAGAGCTGGGCAAACTGCAGGGTGTGAAGGCTCACATGGTAGCAGCGTTCAAGCTGGCATGAGAATTATAGGTCTAATTATAGTCAGACAAACCTTGTGATTTTTCTCATCTAGGGAGGCTCAGTTTTCTGATAGACCACCTGCATGACTCCAGAACACTGAAGGGCTGAATTTGCTCAGAGAGCTTATTAAGAGTTACTGCTGGGAGAGCTGGGAAAGCTGAGAGAGAGAGCAAAGTAATGAGAAAAAAACTTCCACTTCAGAGCAGATAATGCAATTCACCATAAAAAAATGAACAGGATTTGGGAACAGTTTAAGAAATTCAAGAAAGAACAAAATTAGTGCAGTCTGCTATTAATTTGGGACAGGAGGAAATTACTCATTTAAGGATTTCACAGATTCCTCTCTTGCATATCTTCTCGAGTCACTTCTGTCAACGAATCACCAAATTTTAGGGACTATGTAGAGAGCACTGAATTTTTTGACAGAACCCAAAGTATTGCAGCCATCCCTGTGCTTTAACAAATATGAACTGACAGGCCCTGGCTGGTGTGGCTCAGTGGGTTGAGCGAGGGCCTGTGAAGCAAAGGGTTGCTGGTTCGATTCCCAGTCGGGCCACATGCCTGGGTTGCAGGCCAGGTCCCCAGTGGGGGACACATGAGAGGCAACCACATATTGATGTTTCTCTCCCATTCTTTCTCCTTCCCATCCCCTCTCTCTAAAAATAAATAAATAAAATATTTAAAAAAAAACAAATATGAACTGATAGACTTAAACCAGAGATTGAATAAAATGAATAGAGTTGCTGTGAAGTTTGGAGGCAAGACATACAACACTAGCTAAGATACCTGGACATGATTTTTAATAGAAAGTGAGATGTAAGATAAAGCTTGAAAATTGAGAAGCACCATAACAACCTTGGGAGAAAAAGCATATCATTTTAAAGCCTCAGCAGGTGCAAAAAGGGTAACACGAATGAACACAGACCACATATTAACATACACACACTACACAACCATGAAACATATTATTGCTTTATCTTGATTTATGTTTATTTAAAGTATATTACTTGACTTCTAGCCAACTACCCATGATAGAGTTTAGATTGAGTCCTGTCACCCCTGGCTTCACACCTTGCCCACCACTCATGTGAAACCTGAGGTCCCACTCAGGTCTTCACCAAGACTTTGCTATAACTGCTACAGGAGAGAACTTCAAAGAGATGTTTTCCAGATCTGAGAGTGGGCACTGTTTCCATCTTCTAGAGAGCAGAACTTTCCACTGAAAAGGGCTGAAGCATCATAACTTCAGAGATCACAGCTTAAAAGAACACCCGTGGACTAATACTCTCTCTCACTTTGTCTCCTAACATCCACACACTTTATACTGCAAAATAAGAACCTGGTCTCTATCTCAGAGATGAAAATGTTTACATTAAAGCAGTTAAAGAACTTGCTTAAGACCACAGTGGACCAAGGGTTACCATAACCCTTTTCTTTGCTGCCATTTCATGTTTGATTTAACCCTATAGATATGTTACATGCAGCATGTCTACTCTGTCATATACATGCAAACATTGCTTATTACAAAATGACCTCTGTGCAGTAAATTGCATTGGACCAGAAGAAACTAAAAACGAACTATAAGTTCCTCTTGATGGAGACATCACAGTTGGATTCAGTGACACAACAGTCCGTTTGGGGGATTCAGGGTGCTATGCCTATGTAGTTTTTACAAGAGATGTTCTCTGCTGTGAGGCATGAAGCTTCTAAGCAGAAGCTTTAAATGATTCATCTCCCACATGTGCCCAGTGTGGTTCCATCTCCTTGAATATGAGTTGTTATCTGGGGGGAGGACAACTCCCTGACAGCTGTGTGAGCTGCTACAAATTCAGGGACTGCTGCTGAGAGGAGCAAGGAGTGCCTAGAGCTGCCCCACTGGGAACCTCTGGCCTCGGTCCTGAGAGTCTGATTGTTTAATTGGGCCTTGAGGACCGCTGAGGTGAAGTGAGGGCACCTATTTGGTAAATATCAAGTCTAGGAAAGCTCTACTGTGCCTGAGGTGGAGAGTATTCTGTCCGTTTCTTCTTGGCTCAGAATGAGTGCTCAAACTCGTCAGAGGCTGTGATAAAGAGCCTGTCGTTCTATCTTGCTAATGGATAAACTTAGGGGTCAAAGTCCCTTTGCAACATACCCAAATTTCTTTCACTACTTTCTCCAGATTTCTCATGGGTCCCCCTGTGTGGCACATAGACTATTTGAGTTCCCAGTTTCCAGGAATGAATCTCCCTAGTATTTCATAGTATTTCATGATAATTGTGCAATCCAAAAATCAAATAACAAACATGGAGTACAGCATGTAAGGACAAATAAAAATTAAAAGTGAGATCATTCTATCTGTTGAAAATAAGCAGACTTCTTTCCTGATTTCTTAGAGAATTAACTTAAAAGAACTTGTATTTGTAAGTTCTTTTTCTGCCTCTTTGAAGTGTACGTGAATTCTCTTAGGAACTAAATAAACCTCTTGCCAGCTCTCTGACCTAAAAATGTCCTTCACAAAGACCTGGGAGACATCTTTCAGGATTGTAAACCTCAAAGGAGATAGCACCTCTCTCCCCCAGCTTCTGTGGGAGGGTCAGAGCCTTGCCCCCAATTGAAAAACTACCTCCTTTCATAAAGGTATTATTTTCTCCTTAGTACAACACCAATTAACCAACAAGGATAGCCACCCCACTTAATAGGTGATCGTAGGATAAACTATGTCTAATGGGTGGTGATATTAAATCATCTTACTTGAAATCTAACCATGGTTTATCCTGAAAAGAGACATTATAAATGGATAAGACATTTTTCTCTCTCTGCAATCTCTTAGTGGATTGCCTACAATTCATGTCACATTCTGGCTTAATGTTCCTGCAATAATGAATGTGTGCTCTTTCTCCACTACTTTTGTGAAGATTTCCTGGGTTGNTCTCCCTAGTATTTCATAGTATTTCATGATAATTGTGCAATCCAAAAATCAAATAACAAACATGGAGTACAGCATGTAAGGACAAATAAAAATTAAAAGTGAGATCATTCTATCTGTTGAAAATAAGCAGACTTCTTTCCTGATTTCTTAGAGAATTAACTTAAAAGAACTTGTATTTGTAAGTTCTTTTTCTGCCCCTTTGAAGTGTACGTGAATTCTCTTGGGAACTAAATAAACCTCTTGCCAGCTCTCTGACCTAAAAATGTCCTTTACAAAGACCTGGGAGACATCTTTCAGGATTGTAAACCTCAAAGGAAATAGCACCTCTCTCCCCCAGCTTCTGTGGGAGGGTCAGAGCCTTGCCCCCAATTGAAAAACTACCTCCTTTCATAATGGTATTATTTTTTCCTTAGTACAACACCAATTAACCAACAAGGATAGCCACCCCACTTAATAGGTGATTGTAGGATAAACTCTGTCTAATGGGTGGTGATATTAAATCATCTTACTTGAAATCTAACCATGGTTTATCCTGAAAAGAGACATTATAAATGGATAAGACATTTTTCTCTCTCTGCGATCTCTTAGTGGATTGCCTACAATTCATGTCACATTCTGGCTTAATGTTCCTGCAATAATGAATGTGTGCTCTTTCTCCACTACTTTTGTGAAGATTTCCTGGGTTGGGAGATTTTGTTTTCAGTTAGATTCTGCCAAGTAGTGTATCATTTTTTAATTTTGCCCAAACTGTGTACTGTTTGGCTAACTTTTATGCATCATGAGTTTCTATTTCATTACCCACAGATCTAGATATTATGTAATTCAGGAGAAAAAATTACTTCAGAGGAAGAAAAATTAGAGGTAATCATTTTTAAATGCATTTTTATATTGAAAAATGAGAAATGAGTATTTACTGAAAGATTAAAATTTTACACTATAATCTACATGCATAATAAAAATTATTTTTACCCCAAAGAAAAGGTATAGGGGAAATGTTTTTAATGTTTTATTATTTCAAGAATTTCCATGTAGAAGATAGGAGAGGCTTTTTTTCATTACAGTCTCAGAAGCAGAATAAATACCAGTGTGTGGGACTCTCAGAGGTGGGGAACTGATTTAATAAAAGTCGTGCTTTAATAGATGAATCTCTATTCTCTCAACTTGAGCACCTACCTGAAGTCAGGTGCATGCTAACAATGAAATCATTTGAGGTCGGTTTGGCAGATGTCATCTGGAACTCAAAAGACACAAGCCCAGTTCTGGTGGAATATTAAAGTCCATGCTACCCAGATCTCTCTGACTCTACCCTTTATTGTTTTTTTGTAAAGAGAAAACGATTTTTTTAATCCTTACCCAAGGGCATGCTTAGAAAGGGAAAGAGATGGTGGGAGACAGGGAGAGAAACATCAGTGTGAGAAAGAAACAATGACCGGTTGCCAGTCGTACACACCCTGACCAGGGACAAAACCTGCAACCCAGGCCTGTGCCTTGACCAGGAATTGAACCTGTTATCTTTCATTTTACTGGACAATACTCTGACCAACTGAGCCACACCAGCCAACACAGAAAAATATATTTTTTAAAGATTGTATTTATTTATCTTTAGAGGGGAAGGGAAGGAGAGAGGGAGAAAAATATCAACATATGCTTGCCTCTCGTGCATCCCCTGCTGGAAACTGGCCTGAAACCCTGACTGGGAATTGAACTGTGATCCTTTGGTTCATAGGCCCATGCCCATTCCACTGAGCTACACCAGTCAGAGCAGGAAAACATTTTTTTATACAAATAGAATAAGTGCTATAAAGACCAAAATCTCTTCTAACAAAGATTCTTTGCCAAGAATCTTTTATGTGGCAGAAACTTTGCTGAGGATTTTACCCACATCATTCTTAGTCTTCACAACACAATGCAAACCTACATCAAACCTAAGATGTGTGCATCCTGAGCACCATTCTATACCTGGGAAATTGATGGGCACACATCTAGTAAATGTGTCTGCCCACTAGGTGTTTGTGTTTAATATCAGGTCATGCTGCCTCTCATCCAGGAAAACTGCACAGGCTCTAGAGATGAAGTGAATGAAGTCAGAAGGATTCAATATGTTACTTTTTATGAGTAAAATAACATGAACTTTATAGAAAATCATAGAAGCATGTGGAGTTTATTAATTTCTTTCAACGTCAACATACTCCTGAAAGGCTTTTCACATTTCCAGAGTTTATAAAATGAATAAACAACTCATAAATTTCTAAAATGACATTCTAAGGAAAACAACTTTTTCCTCTCAGAAAGTTTTGCTTCTTAAAAGTTTTTAAAGTGTATTAGAGTATTTAAAGTTATATTACAGAATTACAATAATTCTGTTAAGACGGTTTCATTGTGACTTCCAGGCCGTCATGCCCCAGGATTTTCTTTTAGGCTGTCCTTATCAGACCTTGGCTACCATACCCCCAACCACCTCCCCAGCATTCCCCCTACCCTATCCTGTTTCTGGCAAGTATAGAGAGACTTTCACATGAGAGCCTACCTGGCTCACACCAAGTTTACAGCTCTAAATTCCTTTTGGCCCTATGAGCCCACTCGTCATGCCTCACTGATTTCTTTTTCGGTGTCGGCAGCTCATAGCCCCAAATTCTACTTATGGACCATTCACATTCCCACTCTACTCCAAATTACTGCAGATCTGTCTCCTTCCCTGACGCTTTTCATCTGAGGCTGCAGAAAACCTTTGAAACGAGTCTCTCTTTTCTGCCCTCCCTTTTTGGTCATGCCCTCGGTCTGTGGGCTTACGCTGATACTCCTCCCCCCGTCAAAGAAGTCTTAACATAGTCAGAAACTAGGAAAAACATTTCTTTTGCTCAGGGAGATCCAAATCCTTCTATTTTACATCTGAGATTTCAAGTTGAATTTATAAACTTAGATTTATTTTGGCTGCCATCATTTGATTACCCAGACCACTGGATGACATGTCTCCTCTGACTGTCAGGGAGGACCTCCTCGTAAGAAAAACAAATAAATGTGATGGGGGAAGACGCAAGAATAATACCATTGAAGAGTTCAACATTCTCTGTTACAAAGACAAACTATGCCTCTCTTTTTAAAAAATTATTGACCCTCTACCCTTTCCTGCTACCACCCCATTCCTTTTTCTGATCAGCTCCTTAAGGATCATAGTGAACTGCTTTTCTTTCCTCACCACCCTAAATACAACTCAAATACAGAGCTTAGAGATGTAGAAGAGAGTACAATAGGCACCAGCTTAGTAGTTCTGATTATTCTCAAAGCACAAGGGAGATGTGGATCCAAAAGACAACACTGGTGTTTCCCAACATTCCTGGTTCTTCTCTGATTCCAGACACAGGGAAGATACACTTGTTTGTGTCCGGAAAAAATAAGCACAGCCAAGTGGTCAAGAAAACACGAGTTGAAAAGGTGGGTGTGATCATGAGCCTTTAACATCCGGTTCCCAGTCTCTACACTGAACTCCAGTCTTGGGGAGCCCAGGAGCCTCACATTGAGATGATGGGGTCATCACCTTGGATGTGTCCCTCGGCTTGGATCTTCTATGGATTAAAAAGAACAGAATCCTTGCTTACCAATTTAAACTTGACTAATTTTTATGTGTTTTAATTATTATTTCATTATGGATATATCTGGATATTACTATCTTCACTGTCTACCTACACTGCATGTCTGGCAAGATTGTGCAATATTTATTTCATTAATTTTAAGTCTCTGAAATTTTTTTCTAACTATGCCATTATTAGCCTATTCACATAAAACAAGAAGGCATTATAGGTATTTTGAATATACTAAATTAATACTATTTTATATAAAGTATTTTACTAGAATGTAAAACTTTAGGGTTTTTTAAAGATTGTATTTATTTATTTTTAGAGGGGATGGGAAGCAGAAAGGGAGAGAAATACCAATGTATGGTTGCCTCTCATGCATCCCCTGCCGGGAACTGGCCCAAAACCCATGCATGTGCCCTGACTGGGAATTGAACCGCAATCCTCTGGTTCACAGGCCCCCACTCAATCCACTGAGCTATACCAGCCAGGGCTAAAATTTTAGTTTTAATAAATAGGCCAATTTTACAAATGTGGGGTACAAAATGGATTTTAACAGTGAAATTAATATAACTGTTAGCCCCCCACCTTCAACTTTGAATATACTTTCTCTTCTACCCCCCAATTTTTCCTAACCTAGTAAGGCAATTCCCCAACTTCTGTTTAATAATCTCAGATACCCACATGTCTCTGCTGAAACTGGTCATTGTAAACACCATGATTTGAGGCCAGATGGATGTTTCAATTAGATCTAAAATGTGCATAGCTTAAATTTGAACAGCAAAAAAAAAATTTTCAGCTCACTTGTGTCTTAGCAATTGTCGATGCTGATACAGCCAAAGTTATATCCAAGGGCCAGTTCTGAGTGACACCTTCTCTTGACAGGACATGTTGTTCTCTTAATTTGTGGCCAAATGAACAGCTGCTTTTCTCAGTCCCCTGTGCTGATTTTTCCTCTTCTCTAATACCTTGGAGCATTGCTCTACCCACATTTACTCCCTTAGTGATTTCACCCAGTGACATGTCTGTAAGTGCCAACTCCTGAGTGCTTCCATATTGCAGTCCATTTCTCCAGCCTACAGCACTTCCCAGAATCCCACACTCACCTATGCGAGTGCCAACTCAGCACACCCACTTGGCTGGGTAACAGATATCTCAAACCAACATGTCAGATCGGATTCTCCATCTCCTACAATGACATATCAAAGCCTGCTCTTCCTATAGTCTCCCCATCTCTATAGCAGCAACTTGAAGCTTTGGCCCTTGCATTCTTAAACCCTTTTCTTCACTTTTCTTATTTTTTCCAATTCTCTTGTTATTTTTAACATACTATGTAATTCAATTATTTGTTATATTTATAGTGTATATTCTGTATCCACTCCTGGAAAGTGAGTCTCATAAGGATTTTTGTTTAATGTTTCTGCTTCACTGCATAAAAGTCAAAGCATCCCCTGGTTTAAGTGAGTAAGCTTCCTATGCACAGTTTCTGAATCAGGAGACTTTTAATTTATTAAAAACATCAATATATAACTGTGTTATAAATTACCCCTCAAAAAAGAAAAATCAGAAGCAATCATTTTCATAGTACATATCATTATTATTTCAATGTTTCTTTTCTTTCCTTTTTTCTTTCTTTTTGTAAATCCTTACCTGAGGATATGTTTTTATCTATTTTAGAGAGAGAGGAAGTGGGGGGAGAGTGAGAGAAAAACAACAGTATGAAAGAGAAATATCAATCAGTTGCCTCCCGTACATGCCCCAACTGAAGATCGAACCTGCAACCTAGGTGGGCTCCCTGCCTGGGAACTGAACCTGCAACACTTTGGTGTACACAATGATGCTCCAACCAAACTGAGCCACCCAGTCAGGGCATTGTTTCTTTCCTTTTAGTCGAAAACTCAAGTAAATGTAAATTAACAATAAGAAATGCACTTCTGAAGGATATCCAGCCTCTTTATACTAAAGTACTAAGCAAAAACACTGTATCAACAAATGATACAACTGCTATATTTTTAGGTAAGTCTACAATGTCAACTTTAATTGCTTATCCCTGACATTGAGCTTATTTCTCACCTTTAAGTGTATTAAAGTTATCATTTTTATAAGATCTAAAATAAGCAGGGACAGTTATAGTTTCACATATGCAATTAGTATTAAAATATTTATGTTGCTTAACTCCATGAAAAGAATATTTTAACAGCTTATTGAGTTCACATTCCATGAAATTCACATATTTAGAAAACACAATTCCGTGTTTTTATTATATTCGGAGTTGTATAATCACTGTCATAATCTAATTTTAGAACATTTTTATCATCCCCTAATACAAACTCCATTCCATTAGCAGTCACTCCTTATATCTTCACCCCAGTCCCGGGCACAACACTAATGTACTTCCTGTCTCTATGAATTTGTCCCTTCTGAAAGTTTCAAATAAATGGAATTACACAACATGTTTGTGTGTGTGTGACTGGCTTCTATTGCTTAATACAATATTTTTAACGTTAAGCAATAAGGTAGTATGTGTCTTGACATTATTTCTTTTTACTGCTGAGTTCATTGTATGCCACACATTTTTATGCATTCATCAGCTCATGGATATTTGCAATGTTTTCTCATTTGGGGTAATAGGAATAATTTTACTATGAACATTTATGTGCAATTTTTTGTGTGTAAATGTATGCTTTTATTTTGGTTGGGTACATACCTATGATTCTATAATTTCTGGGTCATATGGTAACTAACTACATGCTTAACATTTTGAGATACTACCAAACATTTTTTCCAAAGTAGATGTACCATTTTGCATTGAGAAGGAATATACATTACATTGTTAAGATTAGCATTTTTTGAAAAGTTACTGTTTCCTGAAGGGGGAAGTCAAAATTTAAGTGATCATGGATGCATTTCAATAATGAAATAAAGCAACATTATGTTGAACAAGATTAAAGATGCCTTTTTCTATTAATTTTAGTATTTGATACATTTTACCTTGAAAACATGAGTTTGAGTACTTATCAAAAGAGCATTAATACTTGTACACCTGCTCTTTTCATAGTCTCTTGATCTCAATAGTAGCAAAGAAGATTTCCTTCTGTTTAGAAGATCATCCATTTGGACTGAGAGCATAGAGTCAGGAGGACATTCCAGACAGCGCAGGAAAGGAGAGAGGCATCAAATGGGGCTGCAAATCAACTAAATGAACCCCAGAAATAAAGAGAAGGAGGGCCAGAACTCACCATCCAATTACCTTTTGTTTCCATGGGGTATGCATTCCTACTCTTGGATATGACCCAATATGGCCTGCAGCATATGACATCAAGGGAGGCCTCCAATCTAAGCAGCTCCCAGTTATTATGTCAAACCAACATGGAACAGTGTATAATGTTCTGAGTTTTCTCCAAAACGCAGTTAAAGATACATATACTACCTTACATGGACCAGTTCTCGAGATACTGCTGCTCTTAGTACAGGGAGTAATTCACAAAGATGGATGCTGTAACATTATTCAAGTAAAAAACAACCTAATTCTCCTTTAAGAGAGAAAAGGCTGGTATTCAAGAGTATTATATATGTGAGTTGAAATAGATACGTGAGCTATTTATTAAAACACATAAGGTAATGCTAGTTATACGGTGCTTTAAAATTCTCAAATTTTTATATTTCAAATATATAAAAAAGTTAAAAGAATAGTAAGATGAACACCCATAAATTCTCAACCTAAAATAACGAACTGTTAACATTTTATCACATTTGTTATTTCTCTACAGGTGTCTTCATGAAATATTTGAAAGTAATTTCCAGACCTCATGGCATTTCATATATAAATACTATACATATCCAAACAACAAGGACATTTTTCTGAATATCAGCAATACTGTTATCATACCCAAGAACATAAGAATTACTAAAACATATTATTATTAAAATATAAGAATTATTAAGACAATAATACTATATAAGGTTTACAAAAGCACAATACAAAGGGAGAAAAATACTGTGCATCTCAGAACGCTCCCCTTAGCGTTCATCTAAGTAGTCATGGGAGAAAAGAAGAAATGGAGTCAGAGAGGGACATGAAGTAGTTGTACCTGCAGCAGTTATTCTCTAAAGAAAATAAAAATATATTTTACAAAATGTTAATGCTTATTAAATCTGAATTGTGCATACATATATTTCTCAGACTTAATGGTACATGTTGAAATGTTTCCTTAAGAAAAGAAAGGTTGTGATTAACTGAACTTTACATAGCTCTGGATGAAGAATAGCTACTGATGGCAATAGGACATAAATGTGCTTTGTAAATAAGAAATGGCTTAATATCTAAATTTGGTATAGTTCAATATACTATATATTATATTATATATTTGACTAATTTAATATATTGATAAAACCACCACAAGGAATGCATATTGAGGTATATAGCAATATCACTTGGCTTGGTTTTCAAGACTCATACACATAGATAAAACTCATGAAGACCAGACCGTGAATGAGACAAAGGCAATGCGGAGCAGCACACCTGCCAGGCCTGCTGAAGAAGGTCCTCCAGTGCAAAGCCTACAGAGAGAGGACTAGAAGTAGGTCCATGGGTCCCCAGTGCCTCGCACCACTGGGACCGCTGACAGTAATCTGACAGCACCTGATGGCAGACTCTGGAAGAAGGACTTGAATCCTGGACTATGGGGTTTTCAACTATAAGATTAGAAAGTTTAGCACCCCTGCCATGTGACCACAGGCTATCATGCAACAGCTCTGTGACTTGGCAGAAACCTGGCCTCAGCCCTACCCACCAGCTCAGCAGCAGGTGAGCACCAGCATGCATGCAAACAAAATCCAAGCCTTATGCTCAATATGCTGGTTGCATTCACTTGTAGCTGGTTTCCATGGAGCCTTGTGGGAGGACAATTTTTTTCCTGGGGCACCAACCCGCAGGGGAATTGTCTTCAATAAATTAAAGCTTTCCTCACAGATGTCAAAGAAATAGTTTTTTTCTCTCTAAATAACATTAATCTAGAAAAAGAGTACATTCAGTAAATGATAAAAAACAAATATAGAAAGCTGGCAGGGTAGACTCTAATGCATTAAAACATAAAAGAATTACTATATAAGAGGCTATAAAATAAAATGGGAAAAGCATTGGAGGATAAATCAGGAGATTTGAATTCGTTTTTATATTTTCACTGTTCGTTTGAGTGAGGTTGGGCAATCCACTAACATTTCTGAATAAATAAATAACTAAATTTAATCTGGAAAGAAAATGATTGTTCATAAATTCTTTGTCTGTTGACAACTTATGTCTGTTGCTTAGAAGCCTGAATTATAAATGACCAATTAATTAATTTTGGTTATGGTAAAAAAATAGTATCTTTCTGATTGAGTCATTCTGATTTAGAGTGAAAAGTTCCACTATCGAAAACTATTTATTGTTATTTTTATTTTTATAAAGAAATAAAAATGATTTTGATTAAACAGGACAAGACATTAATCATTTTGTCAACCACTCCAGGAGCAGAGGGCATTACTAAGTACAAAGTACCTACATAAATCCATACAAATGATACATTAAAATCTGCATGAATTATGAAATTTTACATTCCAAAAATGAGATTACTTTTTTCTAATTTGTTTTTATGAATCATCACACCTATTCCACTTTAACATAAAACATTAAAGAGTTTCAAACATACATTTAGTTCTGTTAAATCACTGACCCAGTCACTCATAATCTTTTAACATATTCCTGGTATAGTATAACCCTAGATATTATATGTTTTTTTTATGACCGAGAGGGAAATGGTCCTTTAAACCTTTTTATTCCTGATTTATTCTAATCTTTATTTTTGTTATTATTTGTATTCTAATCTATAATAGTCCTTATTTCTTATTGGGGAAATTGTAGAGCAATATACGGAGTTTGTAAAAAGTAGGTTTACTATTGATCATATGGAAAATAATACAGTAATGAATAAATGACAATACAAGAATAAACGATGTTTTGTGCACTCACAACAGTAAACCTACTTTTCACTCCACCCTGTATATGTAATATGCCTTTGATACAATAATCTCAGGTAATGCTTTCTGTTTTCTGCTTATTAACAAATACTTCTTATAAATTCTCAGTGGTTAATCCTAGTTTTGTCTACTCTTGAATACTGTAACTTTGGAATATTAAAAACTGAAAAAATATGGTCATGAATAATCAACATTATTTTGAAGGAATAATCAATCAATTATTTTGAATAATCAACTCGTATTTTGAAGGAAAAACTAAGGTATGTGACTTTGTAGGTTTTTCTACATATCATGCCCCAGTGCTTGAAAAATTGAGGGGAACCTTTAGAATATTATTGATAAGAACTTCTGTTAATTTAACATGTTCACTAATCTCATCTCTTGCTCATCCCATTCTCTGAACTTATCATTCCACGATCCTTAATGGTATAACTAGAAAAGAAGATAAAGACCAGAAAATGAAAATGGCTAATACTGTATAGGACTTTGTATTTAACATCTGTACATATAATTTTATTTCATCTTCTTAGCAAACCTGTTAGTAGATATGGAAAATCACATACAAGCAAGTCATGAGGCTTGCCACAGCATTCATAGCTCATATATCGTAAATCTGTGACAGGAACTCTAATTTTTAGATTCTGGATTTTCTGACAGGACAGCTTTAGCTCTTACAATAGATAATAGGATTATCTGCCAAGTCATTGGCCATTTTTCCACTTCCTGAAGTCCTGTTCTGTAATCCAGTAGAAAAGACCATGTATATGAGTACTTTCCTTCTATGTAAATAGGTTAGAATCACCCCAAGGTTCCCTGGCATCCCAAAGCTTTTGTCTCACCTTCCCTTTAATTTATTAGTAGTAAATCTCCAAGACATACACTGTGTTTCTACAGGATGTCTAGGCACCTCCCAAGTATTGCTGAGGGTGCATCAGCGGTCTCAGCAGAACCTAGTACAATGTCTGGGTGCACCAAATGCTTGAGAAATGTTAGGTAACAGCATTATTATCCCTCTCACTCCCCCTTCTCTACTTATCACCTTTACCCTTCACAAAACAATTCACGTGCTTCCCTTCTCCCAGGTTCATCAGGCCTGAGAATGCTAAATGTTGTCCTTCCTTTTCTTCCTCAGCACACACCTTAACAAAAGGTTAAAGTGTTCAACAGATAATAATAAGACTTTCTTTTTTTATTTTTTAAAGATTTTATTTATATACTTTTAGAGAGTGTGGAAGGGAGGGAAAAAGACAGGGAGAGAAACATCAATGTGTGGTTGCCTCTCACATGCCCCCCACTAGGGACCTGGTCCACAACCCAGGCACGGGCCCTGACTGGGAATCCAACCAGCAACCCTTTGGTTCGAGGCCAGCTCTCCCTCCACTGAGCCACACCAGCCAGGCCTGATACTAAGACTTTCATATGGCATAATGAGATTGTGATGCAGGAAAGGAGACACACCTAAACATTTTTCAAGTTATTACCCTAGAATTCCTTTCTTTGCCACATTATCTGCTTGGCCATGTCCTGTTTTTGACCTTGTGCCAGGTTGTTGATATTTTCCTCTCTCTCCTGTTAGCATCCCCTGTCTGCCGCACCCTGTCTCTCAAACTCCAAGCTTCAAATTGCAGCCTCTGGCGCAATTGCAAGAAGCCAAAAGTAATTTCACATTATAATCATCTTCTTCATTCAAGAAATACAATCCTTTCACATTTTTGTGCAAGGCAATTAACTCTTGACTATCACAAACTTTGATATTTTTAATAGATACTGTTTTACTTCATGTAACTGACTAAACTATTGGTGTTTTTTTTTAAGAAGAAAGCCAAGAACCTCAAAAGCAGATTTAATATGATATTTTAAGTGGCAGAAATATTGATAAATATTTTTTACTTTATTTTTCTTCTTTTTTAGCCATCAAAAACCCAGAGATCCATTCCCCACACAGGATTTAAACTCACTGCACTCAAAGTACCTGCACACAGACCACTTTCCTAAGAAAATTGGTAGCTTAATTTAGAGACAGAAGTATAGTGGCAGCAGATAATATTGGTAACTTTTCCAGATCCAAAACCAAGGTCCAGCTTCTCCCAATTACAATCATTCTTTTAAAAAAGTTATAGGGAGAAAGCAAGGATTATAATCTGTGATTTTTCCTTCAAACTTGGATTAGACATAATTTGTAAATGTGGTTTCTGTACTAATATGATTGATTATTTACTTGTGAAAAAGGTGTAATCATAGTACCTTCCTGTTTTATTTGCATGCTTGTTTTGCTCATATAGTCTCTGTACTAAAATTACTTTGTTTACTCTTATAAATCATTTATTCAATCTGATCTTTTCCCACATACTTTTTTAAAACCTTTGACTAGCATCAGAAGGTAGTAGGATGCTTAGAGAAATTGAAAAATAAAACTAGAAATAATCTTTATCAGAAGTGGTGAAGATGGTTAAGCAAAATAAGAAACACTGAAGATGTAAGAATTTGTAGGGTTATCCTCAAGCTCAAGGTTTTATTCTAAATAACAAAGTTAAAGACATCCAGGTGACCTTTGAGACCACCTCAGACAGCCCTGCCTTGTGCAAATAACAAAACCAAGTTCTCCTGTAGGGAAAAGTACAATCTAGTTTGGAGCCTAAGTCTCCATTCTGAGTCACTACAGGGACCGGGATTCCATCCCCTGCACCTACCTCACAAGGCAGTTAAGGTGCTCTATATATTATTGCATTTATATAGATGACATCTTATAAAGTCCATTTTTCCAGTGGTTTTCTGAACAAAAGATAAACAGTTCCTTTAAAATGTACCCTCTTGGCATAGTACAATGTTATTGTATGACATTGTGAAGCTCATTTGTCTCTTCCTACATGAAGTTTTCTTTCCAAAGCAGAGGAGAGTATTTTTGTTTCAAAAGAGGAGAGAACATCTGTCAGACTCAGCATCCTCAGCCCTGCTTACCCTAGAAAAAAGGCAGAGATGTCTTTAGACAAGGCAAACAAATCTGTTTTTATCTCATCTGAAACTTATCGTAAATTTAAAATTCAGCTTTATCAATTATAATAGTATAGGGTTGTACTTTAGAAATCTGCATATATAACATAAGAGCCAGTTCACTCTGGTGATAGCAGTTACCTTGCATATGCCCAGTACAATTCATTTCACTTTTCATTAAATGTGAATTAACCTGAAACTAACCTAGACTATAAAAGTGCAAGAGGCATGTGATAGCAAACCATAAAGCTGGCATTAAATCAGCAGAAACATAACATCAGATTTTCTATTGAAGTTACTTTGCAGACTGTAAATACGGATCATTCTTCCATGAAGTTATAGATATTCTCAATGTGCACAGCTGACCTGTGGTGCAGCCTGCTCTTAAGCCAGGGGAATGAAAGCAAATTTAGATGTCGGGGTAATCATATTTTCATAATGAAAATTAAAGATGGAAAAGTGCCTAATTATAGTATCTAATTTGCCACAATATTCTTTCTTACCGCATGCAATGCGCTAAATGGTATTCATGAGAATGCTAATGAAGTCATTTATTGACACAAGCATACCTCTAAAGCTACTCAGGCTTACTCCTTCAAATATTACAGAATTGCTGTGGTTTGAAAATACGAAAAGGAAAAACTGTGTAATTATCATAACTGTGTATCTATGATAGAGTTTCTATTCCAAAACTCTGTTATGAAGCAACATTAATACCTATTAAACACATGAGTATTTATTCTCTCCTGATTTATGTGATTTTTATTATTATAAGAAATTGATTAAATAAGTTATGTGAATGTTATTTAATTAAGAAAGAAAAATGCTCATCACCTTAATACAACTGCTGTTTTCATTTTCGCGTATTTCCTTTCCATTCATTTCTCACACTGGCTCACTTCAATCTCTGTGTGATCTTGATAGAATTTTAAAACCATTCCATATTCAGTCTCCTGATAAGATACCTCAAGCTAAAGAGAGTGACTGCAAAGTTATTCTTGTGGTTTTCCTGAGGCATCCTGGATGTGAGCAGAAACTCTTCAATGTTGTAAAAAGTAAATAGTATAGGAAAACTTTCTATTAAGAAAGGCAAATACCGTATGATCTCACCTATAAGTGGAACCTAATCAACAAGACAAAGAACTAAGCGAAATATAACCAGAACATTGAAATAAAGAACAAACTGACAGTAACCAGAGGGGAGAGGGGAGTGGGCAAATGGGGGAAAATAGGGGAAGGTTCACCAAGGAACCTATAGGAAGAGCACATGGACAAAGCCAAAGGGGGTAGGTTCCAGCGTGGGAGGGATGGGGGGGGGGTGGTTCCAGGGATAGGGAAAGGGATAGGGATAGGGATAGGTTCCAGGGATAGGTGGGACAGGGGGGTGAAAATGGAGACAACTATACTTGAACAACAATAAAAAAGTGAAAAAGGAAAAGGAGAGAGATCTCCAAAGTCTTATGTTGGTGAATTCTATAAACTATGTGTGTTAGCTCTAATGATAATTAAGCACTTGGGCAGCTTTCTAGAACTTATGAAATGGTCCTGTAGAAATGTTTGCAAATTATTTATACAAATTTCTAGTACAAACCTACTGTTATCAATCTTCTTTGCAGATAAGAAACCAAGTCTCCTACCCTCACCTTTTTTACCCCTCAGAATAGAGTGGGGAATTAGCAGCACCTAGCCAGAAGAGGCTTCCCCTCTTCAACGATACTGCTTCCCAGAAGTACCCATCGAGAACAATGGATACCCCTGTCTACCTGTGTGTTTCTGGTCCATGATGGCAGAATAAGAACTTGGAATAATATAATTTAATTCTAGTATTGTTCCTGCTCCAAACCCAATATGAACCACCTGATCTTATTGTAAGAAATTTTGGACTTTTCTTGATTAAAAGCAAGATGGAAGGAATAAATAAATAAATAAATAGCAGTTATATGGTGATACAGCACATCTGTGACTTTCTCTGAAATATTTTCAATGGAACAATTTAAAACTGAAAATACTAAACATGTAATGATAACTATTCCTCATTAACTGACCCAACTACAGGTCCTATGTTTACATTCATTTTTTATTATTTTAGTCTCAGGAACCAAACATTGAGACAATGCCAAAGTGGTAGACAATTTTGTAAGTGAGGGGATTGTAAGAGTTGAATTTGGTTTTCTTGTAGAAGATGGGATTGTTAGAAGGGATTGCTTAAAATATATATGAGAAAGAGCTATAAGTCTCCATAAAAAATTTGACTTACGCTGGCTCCCAAAAGTCACAGGTTTAGAATGCTTTCTCTTCTGATAAGTAGCTCCGTGGTCTTGAGCCAGCTACTCCCTCTGTTAGGGCATCTTTATCTGTAAATGAAAACTCTCTCCTCAGTGATCTCTCCTCATCGCAATGGTAGAAAAAGAAAACACTATGCCAAAAAACTTAGCATCATTTTACTCCTTGTCCTACTTTATTAACTTCAGTCTCTCCACCATCGGTTTTAACATAGTGCTCTATGGACTTTGAAATGCCTTCAAGAGCCCATATGATCATCTGTATCATTATTGTAAGTCATTAAATGACAGGACATCCAAACTACAGAAACTAAAAATTTTGAAATACAATTACAGAAATAATGTGAAGAGTTCACTCACTACACTTTCTACCCCAAAACATTTCCCTACTTCCCTAGAGACATCAGCCTTCACATAATTGATTATTTACCTAAAATGTTTTCCCTCTTTTTTTCTCTAAATAAACCCCTGCTCATCCTTGAAGCCCAACCCTCAGCAAGCTTTCGGTTCTAATCACACATGTTGTATTTGGCTCACAGTTTAAACCTCTGCCCTTGCTCACAAACTATTTGATATGTGTTAGATTTGTACCCCCATTCGATGTGCATTGAGGAGGAACAATATATATTATACACTGGTGTCGAGCATACTGGTATTGAAGTTATTGGTGCTTATATTTGTCATTACATGGCCTTGAAAAGGTTATCCCCTTAGTCTTATTTTCTTCATCTTTAAAATACAAAATTGTTATCGCACATATTGGAAAGTATATAATGCATGGATAAGGCCTAACACGCAACATACTCTCGGGAGACTATAGTTGCTATGGCTGTTAATATTATTAATTTTTTCTTTTGTAATTCCTAACATGGTACTTGCCACATGACTTGTGATTCATAAATATGAGTTGTGTGAATAAGTCCTTTATAACTGTGATGTTGAGATCAACAGCAATGGACATGATTTAAGTTGTGTTAAAATAGATTTTTATTTACCATAATTATGTTTGGAGTCAGCGATTTGGTTCACTACACTAGCCAATTTCAATACCATGGAATTTTATCTTATTATTAAAGTAACACTAGTCATTTTTATTGATGTTCACTCTTTGACCAGTCAAGTCTCTCAAATAACAACCATTAGAAGCCAGAAAAATAATAAGAACATCAAGGTCTAGAGATAATAAAGCTAATGAGTAATTTCTTTTCTGAATTTCTCATATCATCTTATGAATGTGTACATTTAAAGATGCTCTGAACAAGCATTTTGTCCAAATGCCTAAAAGCCAGGGGTTATCAAAATATTCTGCTTAACCTAGAATATTAAAATCTTGTTATGACTTTTCAAGATCAAAAATAAACTGGAAATGAAATCAAGAATAAATTGGAAACATTACTAAATAAAATTATAGCTACAAGTGACTTCCCAAAAGTTGTCATGGTTAAATTTTCGAAGCTTCACAGTTACTGTAGAGGAACAGTAATTCCTCATCAGCCTTCCTGGGCCACTGCTGCAGTCAGTACACCGCTCATCCACAGCAAAAAATGATGTTCACTTTCAAATGAAGTCGATGAAGAAGCATCAGGTTTGGAGGTAGGTCATTTATTTCCCAACTCTCCACTAGTTTCTTTGTCTTTGTGTATTTTTCTTTTACATTTGTATTAAAATGATTTATCATTGACATGATGTTTATGTCTTCCCTTCTCATGAAATTTTGAGTTGGCAGAGTTGGCAGTCTGCTTTTATTTCATCTTCACCACAGGAAGAAATTGAAAAATAAATTATTTGCTAGAGAGAGTAGGGCTAAGTGGAATTAAATATCTAAGAATCACGCAGAGTTCTTATTTTGTTTAATTTATAAATGTTATTACACAAAAAATCTGCAAACATTGACTTTGCTCTTGTAGTATAGTTTAATATTTCTTATTCTGCCTTATACTGTTAAGAGTTTTATAATATTAGTTGGTCAAAAGTACATATTCTTTCAAAAGTTATCCTGATGATGCATTCACAATGAAGTTGGTAGTGACTGATACCTACCCCAAGGGGCTGGTGAGAGAAGGGATGCTATGTCACCGAAACTCAGAGCTTCAGAAGTTATACAGGCAATTTCTAAGAGGTAGCAACAGTTACCCTGTCTTTCACCAGGTAAATGGATGAGCAAAATGTCCTCATTGGCACACTTCTGGATCCTTTGGATGATTCACCAAGCCATCATGTTAAGTGAAAAAGCCTAAATCGCTACATCGTGTGATTCCAACTACGCAGCACTCTGCAAAGACAAACTCGGTGACTGAGCCTGTCAGCGGTTACCAAGAGCCGGTGCAGAGGGGAGGTTTTGTCTACCATTGGACAGCAAGAGGGAACTTCGGGGGAGGGAGGGAAGGCACTGAGCCCTAATTGTTCTAATGGACTTGCGGATCTACATGTATTTCATAAAATCCATGGGTCCGTGTCCAGTAAAATCTATTGGACTATAATTTCATTAAAAATAAACTTATTTTTAAAAAGTATTGGTTTCTGGGTGGCTCTGTCAACTTTAGATAAATGCTTTCACTTATAGCAGATTCCCAGTGAATCTTTTCAACTCAAGCCAGTGAAACCAATAGGTGTCTGTTTACAGAAAACGTATCGGTACATATGGGGCCCCAGTATTTTAAAAAGGGAGCCCCCAAACACTTGCACTCTTCTCTTTTTTTTATCAAATCACTATCTTCTCTAAAAAATACTGTATTTTTAGGACTACAAGATGCACTGGACCATAAGACACATCTGGGTTTTAGAGGAGGAAAACAGAAAAAAAATTCAAGTGAAAACTGTGGTAAAATATTTAATAACCTGTGACCCCACTCCACCACCCCCCCATAGGGAGCCAGGTAAGGTACACTCAGACTATAAGACACACCCCCATTTTCCTCCCACATTTGGGAAGTACATCATATAGTCTGAAAAATATGGTATATTGGCCAACCATCAATATCAACCTTTAATGACAATATTTTTATTTTTATTGAATTTACTATAATGGCACTGGTTAACAAAATTACATAGGTTTTAGGTGCACAATTTCAACACATACCATCTGTACACTGTATTGTGTGCTCATTGTACACTGTATTGTGTACACTGTGTACACTGTATTGTGTCCTCAAGTCAAATTTCTGTCGCTCAGCCTTGATTCGCTCAATACCTTCCCCTACCTGTCCCACTCCCCTCTCCCCAGCAATCACCTCACTGGTGATTGTCAGTGACCATGAGTTCTTTCTTTCTTTTTCTTTTCTGCTCAGTCCATCTACCCTTCTTACTCAGCCCTCCTCCCACCGAGAGAATACAACGCTAATGTTTCTACATTTGTTCTTTCATGTGTTCTTTTTTGTTGTATTTGATTTGTCTTCCTCAGTAGATTTTAATACCAACAGAAGTAGGTATCAGAAAATTAAAAAATCTTAGGTTTGGCAAAACACAAATTTAAAATATTATAATTTATTCTAACAGTATTTGATTTCCCTCTGAATTAATATATTAAATAAAAGTCCCTGGAGTGTATACATTAAAGCAATTCTTCCCTATTGATATCTTCCTCTGTTAGAAAATGCTCATTGTTGATTTAAAAAATATATAAAATATTTATTGAGCAACCACTACTAGCTGTGGACACTCTTTGAGTTTTTAGAGTAAATTTGCTTTCCAAGAAGTATCATTCATTCATTAAATATACTTATGCCCTGGCCAGTGTGGCTGAGTTGGTTGGAGTGTAGTTCCATAAACCAAAAGGTCGCAGGTGCGATTCCCAGTCAGGGTCAGGGCACACACCTAAGCTGCGATTTCAAACCCTGGGTGGGTTCAAACTCACTCCCGGGTGGGTTGTGAGTATGAGAAGCAACTTATCAATGTTTCTCACTCACATTGATGTTTCTCTCCCTCTCTCCCCTCCCCTCTCTAAAATCAATGGGCATGTCTTGAATGAAAAGAAAATACATATAATTTATGAGGTATGTATGGTATATTTGTTTTAGCCACATTAGCTTAAGATCTGGTGAGGCTTGGTGCAGATCAAGAGAGGGCGTCTCTGCAAGGAGTTTTATAGTTTTGGTCTATCACTGTGATTGCTCTAATACTCCCAGTTCTCTGGGAGGAAATAGCACAGCACTACTCAGAAAAATGCCAGGGTTTGGTCCAAAGGCAGAGGGAGTGTGACTGTGAGCAAGTTGTTTTTTTGTTTGTTTGTTTGTTTTTGTTTTTGTTTTTGTTTTTGTGGGGTTTTTTTGAGAAGGGAAGGGTGGGGCAGGGCAGAAAGGCTCAGGATTGGCTAATGTGAATAACTTTGGCTGGGCTGGAGAACAGAGGGGCAGTCACTTGTGGTCTGGTACCTGGCCCGGAGGCAATTAAGATTCATGTATAGTGGCCAAGAGTAGGAGAAGGAGATAAGGGAGGAGATTGGGGTGTGAACCCAGTCAGCTGCTCAAGTAAGGAAATCGGCCGGCCTCTGGCAAAAGCCTCAAAACTAGGTCAAAAGAACATTAAAAAAAAAAAACCCTTATGACCAAATTTTATAAACTTTAAAGAATCTGTAGGTTCTCCTTACAAACTGTGAAGACTCCAATAACTAGGCAAGACTTCTAATATCACCACCCTGGCTCAAGTTACCACTGTTCTTCACTTGACTGTTGTATCTTAACTCTTCTCCGTTTACCACACTTACGCAGTTCACTCTCCTCCCCAACATGGCACCTGGAGGAAATCCTTATAAAACATGAATTATATGACTACCCAGCTTGTAATATTAGTGGCATCCCACCTCTTTCATAGTAAAATTTATAATCTTTGGAGTGTTCTATATTAGGCTATACCATTTGCCATTCTCAAATACTCTCAGTAACTTTCTGACCGCTTCTTTTATTATTTTCTTCTTCGCTCATGCCTCTCTAGCCTTCATTCTCCTGCAGACAAGAAGAAAGGTTCATTTGATGTAAACCCCCAAGAAACGAGCTATACTCCCTGAGATGGACTCCCCATGATAAACCAAGAGCCCAAATTTTATGAATAATAAGAGCCTAGGGTCATTTGCTGATAGGGACCCCTCACACACTCTAGATACCGGGAAAAACTTCAGGCTGAGCTCTCGGCCTCCTGCTCTGTGCCCCACATGTTCATGCAACCAGCCTCAAGTAGTGCAGGGAAACCTTTCTACCAACTGAACGAGACCTGCCCTGTGTAATCCGAAGTACACACAATTCGGATACCTCATTTATATAACACTGATGTCATTGGAAACCTGGGGGGGGAATTTTTGCTAGAAAAGCCTGCCCCCCTTGTCTCTTTGTGGAACACAGTTTAGGTTGCAACCTGAAACTGTCTCCAGGTTTGCAGTTCCTTTTGTTCAAATAAGTGCTTGTTATTTTTTCACATTTTAATTTTTTCAATTATTTTAATATTTTAGGGCTTACATTTAATATTATTTTGTATTAGTTTCAGGTGTGCACCATAATGGTGAGACAATCATATAATTTGCAAAGTATTCCCACTGATACTTCCACTATCCAAATAGCAACATGCATTATTATCACAATATTATTGACTATATTCCCTACGTTTTGCATCCCCAAGACTGTTTGTAACTACCAATCTATACTTCCCAAGTACTTTACCTTTTTCACCCAGTCCTCCAGTGCCACTCCCCTCTGGCAACCATCAGCATGGTCTTAGTATCTATGAGGCTGCTTCTGGTTTGTTTGTGCATTTATAATGTTCTTTAGATTCTACATATAAGTAAAATCATATGGTATTTGTCTTTCTTTGACTGACTTATATCACTGAGCCTAGTACCCACTAGGCGGGTTCACATTGTTGCAAATAGTCAGATTTCATTCTTTTTTATGGTCAAGTAATATCCCATTTTATACAAGGTCTGTCCGAAAAAACCCTGCCATTGTTAATATAATGAAAATGGTTAGCATTACATTGATGTAACCTGGCAGCCAAGGAGAGTAGACTGGAATGTGCATGCTTAAATAATGACAGCTTCATTGTACTAGTCAGTGGGGTAGGTAGATGTCACTGAGTGAGCCTGTGTACTGTGTAGCCATCGCATTCTAAATGACCGGACAAGTAGAGCAATGAATCTGCATCAAATTTGGCATTAAGCTTGAACATTCCCCTGCAGAAACTATTCAGACGATTCAGAAGGCCACAGCCATGGGCAACTGGTGATTGGCAGCTTCATCACAACAACATGCCACTCATGCATCATGTCTTGTACAGAGTTTTTGGTGAAACATCAAGTCACTCAGGTGACTCAAACCGCCTGCAGCCCAGATGTGGTGCCCTGCAACTTCTGGCCTTTCCCCAAACTAAATCATCTGTTGCTACTTCTGGATCTCTTTGAAAAAGCTTTATGTAAAAAAGAAGCACTCCTCCTCACGCAATGCATCCTATTGTTATTATAACCAGCATATGTCTCTCTTATTGGATTTGTATATCCCATGGACCCTTAGCTGTTTATGTACAGAGTTATAGGCCAGTGGCTTCTGAGTTACAAATCAAGGAATGCTTAAATATAGCTCACTGCTAAGTAACATGAGTGAAATGATGACTATCAACAAGATAAAAGAACTCAATACCTAGCAAAATGAGGACAGAAATCTTTTATTGGAGGAGAGATAAACCCAATGTTGAATGATGCAAATGAAGAGAGAATGAGCCATATCAGTAAGAGCCTTTGTATCTCTCTAACTGGCAAAGTCAAGTCTGTGATGAGCCAGTACCTGCATTTGCCATGGTATGGAGCCCAAGTCATCTCTCTTCCAGTCCCCACCTTTTCCCAGGCTTCCAATAACGCACATAGTGGGTAACAAGCAAACTGGCCTTCACTTTGACAAATACAGCTGTACCCTGGACATCTCCCCCCACACTCTTGGCAGGTAGTTGACATAGCCACCCAGAAACTGATCGGCTGGCTATACAATTTATATGGGAAAACACAGAATCTAGAATTAAAAAATAAAATTAAAATATAGAAGAATCATTTTGTTTCACAATTGCAGTAATCGAAACAATGCAGAAATGGCATTAGAACAAACATACAGGTCAATGGAACAGAACTGACAGTCAAAGGACATGCGACCAAGGTGTAGGGAATAATGGAGGAAGGACATTCTTTTCAACAAAATGGACACGCATGTGCCCCCACTCCCCTGAAAAGGAACCTCAAGCTTCATATCACACCACATGCAAAAAAAGTAATTCAAAATGGATCTTACAGCTAAATATAAAACCTGAAACTTTAAAATTTATAATATGAAATAAGAAAAAAATTTAATCTTGAGTTAGACAAAGATTTCTTATTACATAAAATGATTAATTGTACATGTCCACTTAGAATACAGTGAATAGCCCTGGCCAGTGTGGCTCAGTGAATTGAGGGCGGCCTGCAAACCAAAGGGTTTCCAGTTTAATTCTCAGTCAAGGCACATGCCTGGGCTGCAGGCCAGGTCCCCAGTGGGGGGCGCATGAGAGACAACCACACGTTGATGTTTCTCTCCCTCTCTTTGTCCCTCCCTTCTCTTCTCTCAAAAAATAAATAAAAATAAATAAAATCTTTCAAAAAAAGAATATAGTTAGCTATTTGGCCAAACACTGGTTTAGATACTGCTTTGAAGGCATTTGTTTAGATGTGATTAACCTTTGTATTGACTTTAATGTTACCCAGCATAGTGTGGGTGAGCTTCAAATAATCAGTTGAAGGCCTTATGAGCAAAGGCTGAGCTTTCCCAAAGAAGTGGGCCTGCCTCTAGACTACAACATAAAATTCTGAGTTTCCAGATTCAGATATAAGGTTATAACATCAACTCTTCTTTTTTAAAGTTGTGATCAAGACAAAACTATCCATAAGATCTACCTTCTTAAGAAATTAAGTACAATAGTGTACTGAAGATTTCTAGAAGTTTTTCAACTTGTAGGACTAAAACTTCATACCCTTCGAACGGCAACTCCCCATATTCCTCTCCCCCAGCTCTTGGCAACCACTAGTTTACTCTTTGCCTCTGTGGTTTGACTCCTTCAGATGTTTCATATAAGTGGAACCATGCATTATTGGTCTTTCTGTGCACGGCTTATTTTCTTAAACATAATGTCCTCAAAGTTCATCTGTGTTGTAGCATACGAAAGGATTCCCTGCTTTTTTAAAGGTTGGATAATATTCCATTGCATGTAGGCACCCCATTTTCTTTATCCTTTCATCAGTCAGTGCATATGTACATTGTTTCCAACTCCTGGCTATTATAAATAACGCTGCAGTGACCGTGAGAGTGCTGTTATCTCCTGAATGTGCAGCCGGCTGGCTTGCCATGTGGATTTTTAGACTTACCAGCCCTTATACCCACAAACATGTGAGCCAATTTCTTAAATCTCTGTCTCTGCCTCTCTCTCTCTTTCTTAATACATCCTGTTATCTTATTAGTTTTCTGGAAAATTCTGACTAATACAAAAGATACTAACACAAAAATGAGAAAAAATCACAAACAGGAGAAAACTTACAACCACGTATTTAGTAAAATATCTGTGTTGAACACACATAAACAAGTTTTAATATTTAAGAAGAGAAATAAGTCCATGAGTAAAATATTTGAACACACTCTTCATTAAAGAATATATATCAGTAATCAATATAGTTTGCAATAAGTGCATGAATTAGTACTCAACATAATTAGTCATTAGGTGAATACAAATTAAAATAATAATTAGATACTTTTCTACACCAACCTTAGTGGCTAAAATGAAAACCTGGTAATATGAAGTGCAGATAAACATTTGGAGCAGCTGAAGCTCTTATAAATTGCTTTTGAGAATGTAAATGGCATGACCACTTTGTGACACACAGTATTGAACATACACATACTACATGGCCCAGAAATCCCCCTCTCGCCAAGGGAATTGAAACACATGACTATGCGATGACATATATATCAATACTTCAGCATTTTTATTTATAATCACTCAAAACTGCTAATATCACATATTTTCTTTAACTGGTAAATGGATAAATAAATGGTGGAATATCTACACACTAAATAGTGATATTCAACAATAAAAAGCAGAAAACTTCTGACACATGCAACAACTTGGATTGATTCTTCAACTTGGATGAAAAGCATCATACTGAATGAAATAAAAATGTCCTCAAAGTTCATCTATGTTGTAGCATACGAAAGGATTCTCTTCTTTTTTAAAGGTTGGATAATATTCCATTGTATGTATGCACCACATTTTCTTATGCATTATACACCACAAAACTTATACATTTAATAATTCCACACATATGCCACTTTTGAAAGGGAAAAATCATTGACACAGAAATCAAATTCGGGATGGGAATTTGGTGTGATGGCACTATTCTTACTTTGTGGTGATTATTATATCTCTATATGCATTTGTCAGAGCTCATCAAGATGCACAATTAAAAGGTGTAAATTTTACCTTAAAATTATACCTCAATAAAGTTGACTTTAAAATAAAATAAAACATGAATGATCTGACTTATCAAAATTTTCTACAATGTGTTACAAGTAATGGCTGAAATTGAAATTAGGCAGAATTGCAAATGTGGTGTTCTCTTAGCAATGAGAGTTCTTCCTGAAAGTGGAAATGTTAGAGCTTAAATTTCAACTGTTTATAAAACTGAAAATCAATTTGATTATACATTTGGGAGCTTGCTACTGGGAATGCAGACTGGCATAGCTGCTGTGAAAAGTAGTATGGACATAACACAAAAAATTTTAAAAATGGGTCTGCCTTTTGACCTAGTGATCCCACTTTGGGGAATATATCCGAAGAAACCCAAAACACTAATTTGAAGGAACATAAGCACCCCTATGTTTCTTTCAGCTTTATTCACAATTGCCTAGATATGGAAGCTGCTCAAGTTTCCATCAATAGATAAGTCAATAAAAGAACGATGGACATTTATACAATGGAATACTATTCAGCTATAAAAAGGAAGAAAATTTTACTGTTTGGACATGGAGAACATCATGCTACATGAAAGAAGCCAGTCAGAAAAAAACAAATCTCATATTATTTTACTCATATGTAGAATCTGATGTACAAACTGAACTAACAAGCAAAACATAAGACAGTCTCATAGATAGAGATCAGGATGACAGCTATTGAGGGGAGAGATTAGGGTGTCAAGGAATCGAGCAAAATGGGAAATGGACTCATGGACGTGGACAGCAGTCTCATGACTGTAAGGGGGAGGATGGTATAAGGGGGTCAAAAGGTAATGGAAAAGTACAACAAAAATTTTAAAAAATAAATAAAATAAAATAAAGGTATTAGATTATTGTTTTATTACTATTTATTATTGCTATTAACATAACAGGTCACTAAGAATTAATTGGCCATTTGTGTTAAAAACGTAAATGATTATTTTGAGTTATGGAATTTTAAAGAAAAATCTATAGAAAAACAACAGTGAAGGGGAGGAAGCCAGGATTCAAACCAACAATTTGGAACAAAAGGAAGAAATAAGCATTCAACCAGTACAGCAAGAAGAAACAAGAATTAAAAAAATTCAGCCCTGGCTGCTGTGGCTCAGTGGACTGAACACTAGCCTGAGAACCAAAGGCCCGTCATTTCATTTCCCAGTCAGGGCACATGCCTGGATTGCAGGCCAGGTCCCCAGTAGGGAGTACGTGAGAGACCTCTTCGCCTTCTCTACAGACCTCTCTGCGGATCCTGTGGCTGACTCACTGCTTTGCAGCAAAATTCCCTGAAGATACCCAGACAAATCTACAGGCAGACCCACAGGCAGACCTTCAGCAAACTTCCTCTGACTTCTTGGCGGCCTGCTCTAATTTAAGTGCTCAGCTCAGAGTTTCGTGTGTGATCTAATATCCCGCTCTTCCCACGGTATGTTAGGGTCCACCATTTTTGTCAGCTTCTCAGTCTCTTTCACCCTCTTTCCTCTGCCATCCTTAATCAGGACAAAAGTTCCCAGCGATGCACGGGCATCAGGGGAGAGCGCCCACTCTCAGCTATGTCACCAGACAGTGCACACTCTCACAGTCACAAACAGTTCCCCCTGGGCAGCAGCCCTTTTCTCTTCAGGAAGGTGTGGCTGTTAATCTGCCTTTGTACGCAGTGTGCCTTAAAACACTGTACTTGCTGCTATGTGGACAGCCCTCCTACCTGCACCTTGAAGTCTGGATTGTGGGTTGTTCCTCTACTATGAGGGGACCCAGGCTCTGCACCCCGTTATATATTGATTCTGGATAAAGCACACATAAGCATTCATTTATTGCTCTCTCTACTTTTATGTATATTGAAAATGTTTTATTATACAAAAATATTTCTAAATGCCACTCTAGATCAAATTATCTTTACTATAATCAGAGGCAGTATTATTTGTTGTTGTTTCTTAAATATTTGAGTAAAAATTTAAAGCAAGTTTCTTGTGCTTATGATGCACAATCACTTCTATCAGAAATTCTTATACTCCTCACTGTTTACAATGGACTTACTTACAAAACCAATACACTTTTACTTTAAAATGAAATGTAGCAATTCAGGGGAAAAGAAAGAAAATGAAGCAAAATCTAAGATCACTACAAATCATCTCACTCACCTCACCGTCAGAGGATTTGCTCCTGAATGTCACTTAATTTCCATGCTGCTGAGCAAGATCATGCGAGAAATGACACTGACAGTCAAAACTTACTTACAAAACCAATACACTTTTACTTAAAAACCAATACTTACTTACAAAACCAATTCACTTTTACTTTAAAATGAAATGTAGCAATTCAGGGGAAAAGAAAGAAAATGAAGCAAAATCTAAGATCACTACAAATCATCTCACTCACCTAACCGTCAGAGGATTTGCTCCTGAATGTCACTTAATTTCCATGCTGCTGAGCAAGATCATGCGAGAAATAACATTGAAAGTCCAGAACACTAGGAGAACTGTCACTGTTGTACTGAAGTAAAATAGCCTTCAGTTCTTAGGTCTTTCCTCAATTTTCCAAACGTAATGCCACAGACTCCACAGCATACCAATGCATTTTAAATCCAATATTTTTACTGTGAGTTTTTAAAAATAAACTTTGCTAGTTCAAGTGCTTTTCCAATTTAAAAGAAGTAAAATAATAAAAACCTGGAAAAAAACTAAAATAAACATTACTAATTGCACAAGAGAGCATTGTCCATGATTAACATGATAAGGAAGCTCCCTCTACTAATGCTAAAATTATTCTCTTATAACCTTTTCCCTCATTTCTGTAGAAACTCATGTGTTTTAAACACAGTGATATATAAGCATAATGATGACTACTGCAGGCACAGTAGAGAAATATAAGTGACTCAAATACACTGGCCAAAGAAATTGAAGACAACTAGCCCATTCAAGCCCCTCCACCATCGTACTTTCCTTTCACGGTGCATGTAAATATAATGTAAAATAACCTACATGGTAAGCTTTATCTACACTTGCTGCCATCAATCTGAAATAATGGTAGAATGTTTGATGTGTCAATCTCATGTGTTAAAACATTGATTAGTAATATCCCAAATTGGAGGACAAAATTAAGTAATCATCAAAACCTCTCCCCAGTGCTGCTTGGGCCGAGGGCTGTATATACACCCTCCTACCAATGTCAAGGAGGCTTACGAGTCTCCTACGAAAGACGAACTCCACGGCACAGCAGGGCTGGCCAGAGAGAAAGCAGGGAGCCTTCACCAAATGGTCTATGAATGAAAACTTCAACGTAGTTTTATATCTGCATGCTTTCAATTTTAAGTCTAAAATTGTGCCTCTAGTTAATCTTTGAGAAATTGGCATGATTTATTTAAATAGTTAACAAAAATATAAAAAATGAGGCTTTACAAAGTACAAACACAGGTCAATATGGCTGGTTTCTTTTTTATTTTGGAACTTTAGACAGAAGAAATTGTATATGGATAAACCAGGAATACCATGATAACTGATGTAGAACACCACAAAATGTTTGGAGATTAATTCAATGAATCAAATCTTAGACAGACTCGATACATGAGAGATGTTGCATTAAACATACCATTGTGTCCCATGCAGTGTTGACATGCAAAAAGAAAGCATGATGTTTAAATGGACCAGTTTAAAATGAACGGCCTTCCGGTGCTATGCTAGCATCAACTGGCTCACCAAGGACAACTCTCAAGTTACCAAGAATTTTGGGATGGATGTTAAGCCTATCATTATTAGAAATTAAATTATACATGTAAATTATATAAATCATATCAATGAGAAATATAATACACAAAAATCATCACCTTCTAGTAATTTTGCCCCATTTTAATATCATCTATATTCAGGATTCTTTATGTTTGTTGTGCTGTGTGGTGGGTATATAGTCATGGTGTGTACTGTGCATCTCTGCCCAATTCCGTGTTTATAGAACATGACATGGTCTCAGAAAGTTGAAATAGAGTATGATGGGATTATCTAAACTATGGAAATCAACAAATAATAGAAATCAGTGCTGTTTTCCTTAGAGAATTGGTTATTAACATTTATCAACATATAATTTAATTTTGAATTTACAGAATAAAATAAACATTAGTACACATAAAGTAGCTTTTATAGGTAAAATATAGGACAAATATATTTGTTATATTATACTACTGTTACAATTTTTATTTAGTTGACAGCTCAATTAAAGGAGAAATTATTTTATTTAATCACACATCTATGTAGAAATGCAGTTTGTTTGCTCTAACTTGAGATGGTTCTAAAGAATGCATTGTGGGGAAAAAAGAATCTGCTATCTATTTCAATTGTTTAGAAGAAACTTGCATGATTACAAATAGCAAAAAATTTCTAGGTATAATTACATCAACAAATTACTGTCTAGGTCTAACATTTAAATTAAAGATTCAGTGATGGTGATTAGCAGGTGACAAATAATGTCTTTGTAAAAATAGATGGTCATTTTGGTGACCCTCAATATGGAATCTACCCATCTGCAAAGTGCCAGGTACTGCTTGCCTATTTTCCAGTTGGTAGAAAGAAAAAGTTTGAATTTGGAACTTTACTGTATAGAAATACCAGATCCTATGTGGTCCATATTTTATACATGAATTCAAAGGTATAAAGTAACCTGAAAATAGCACAAAGCTGAATTAAAACTTGGCCTATTTGTTATAAAGGAAAACACTGCTAGAAATTATTATGAGACATTTTCATGGAATAAGAGGAACTTAAACTGGACTTTTGTAGCAAAACTAAAGTAAAAAAGAAAAATAAGCAATCATACTGCCTGGCAGCACCAGTAAACACAACTGCTACTCTTACAAAGTGAACAGCTGGTTTGCAACTACTCACAGTCCCAGAGCTGTTAGCATCATTTCACTAAAAAAGCCTCTACACTGAGAACAGGGTTGGTTTGTTTGTTTGTTTGTTTGCTGAGGTTTGGGGGAGCAGCCCTGGTGAATGGAGTCAGTAACTACCTGGTCATGTTAAATCTGTTAAGAGCCTTGCACTAGTAAAATGAGAAGCGATAGTGGAATTGAGTGGCTTTAATTCTCATTATTTTAATTTTTCACTGAGGATTCAGGGAGGAAAATTAATTTTCCAGAAAATAAATTGCTAAGAAATGGTGGTGATGGGATTTTTCAGAATTCCTTGATTACAATAATTATTTTCCATTACTATATTGTTTCTGCTTAAAAAAAATTACAAAGCCCAGTCCATTGTTTTGGTAAAATTAGGAGATTAGTTTTCGATTAGATTACCTTCTGCATTACTGGTTTATTGGTTTATTGTCTATTTTTGGTGCATCAGTATGTATACATATGAAATCATAACTATTGCTACAGGATTTATTTCTACTTTATAAGTCCAAGTGCTTCTTTTGCTACAAATTCTTTCTTTAACTTCTATTAGTTTCTAGTTTCCAATTTGGTCTGACTTTCATCAGGTTAAATAATGAATGGAGACAATTGTATTGGAACATTAATAAACACTATTAAAATATAAAGATAACTGTGTAAGAAAAGTAGCAATGGGGAAATTGATATATTGAAATTATCTTTAAAGTAGTATGTCAGAAAACAAGTATGCTGTCGAAATGATCATTCATTCACTCATGTGTTCATCTATGAAAACGCATTAACAGCCACATGCAAAAGAATGGAACTGGACCAATATTTTACACCATACTCAAAATTAAGCCAAAATATTTTAATTACTTACAGGTAAAACCTGAAACAATAAAACTCCTAAAAAATAGGTGCTAAGCTCCTTGATTTAGGTCTTGATCATATTTTTTTAATCTGACACCAAAAGCAAAAGCAACAAAATAATTAAGAAGTGGGACTGTATCATATTAAAAAGTTTTACACAGTAAAGGAAACAATCAACAAAATGAAAAGGCAATCTACTAAATATGAGAAAATATTTACAAATCATATGTTTGATAAGCAGTTAATTTCCAAAACATATAAGAAACTCAATAGCAGAAAAAACAAATCCAATTAAAAATGTGCAGTATGTCTGAATAGAAAATTTTCCAAAGACATACAGACAGTGAACCCATACAGGAAAGGTGTTCAATATCACTAATTATCAGGGAAAGGCAAATCAAAATGAGATGTCACCACACATCTGTTAGAATGTCTTTTACCAAAAAGGCAAGAAATAAATGTTGGCCAAAATGTGGTGGAATGGGAACCCTTGTGCACTGTTGGTGGGAATGTAAAACAGTACAGCCACTGTGAAAAACAGTATGGAAGTTCCTCAAAAAAATTAAAAATAGAACTACCGTATGACCCAGCAATTACACTTCTGAATATTTGTTTAAAGAAAAAGAAAAACACTAAGCCCCCAAATCTAGGCACTCCCCCTGTTTATTACATTTACAATAGCCAAAACATACAAACAGCCTAAGCACACATTGATGGGTGAATGGATAAAAAAATATGGTATATGTATTTACTTACAATAGCATATTATTTCACTAGAAAAAAATAAAATCTTGACATTTGAAAAAACATGGTTGGAACTCAACAGTATTATAATAATCAAAATAAATCAGATAGAGAAAGACAAATACACCATCTCACTTACATATAAAACCTTAAAAAACAAAACGAAGCCCAAAGCATAGCTACAGAGAGCAGATTGACAGTGGCCCGAGGTAGGGGTGGAAAAGTGGGAGAAATGGGTGAAGTGGTGGGAAAGCACAAACTCCCCGTTACAAATCTAACAGGCCACAGCGATGTAATGAACAGCATGGTGACTATAGTTTTTAGTTCTGCACGCATATACGTGTAAGGGACCATTTTGTTTTGGTCTGGCAAATGTGACTCAGCTCTGTATGGAAAACCTACAGCAGCAAGGTGGTGGGCAGACCTTCAAACCGAGTTTTCCCATGGGAATCAGGCCTAGAAAGTGCATACAGACCGTTATGGCTTGCTCGTGCTAAAACTCCATTGCCCTGATCTGAAACGACAAATGTCAAATGTGTATTGTCTACCTTCAAGGTAATTTCCAAAGCCTGTGTGAATTTCCCCAAGGACAGAGCTAATCGGCTCACCACCTTTCCCTTCTCCATATGTTATTTTCATTTCCTTGATTGTACCTAAAAATGCAGACAATAATATTCTATATAATAGATCATAGATCCTTCTTTAATGTAAGACCCGGGGAAAAAACAATGAAAGCCTGTCTAGGCAAGGGTCGGGGCACTCTCCTCTTGAGAGAGTGGATGAAGAACTCAAAGGTGCTCTTCCCTTGAGAGAGTAGCCGTGCGTTCCCTTTTTCTCCGCAGGATTGCTGTCACCTGTGCGTTTATTCTCGTCTTCAGTCACGACAGGTGGACTCTGCTGTCCAGAGTCTGCCACATGTATGGAAGTTGCTAAGAGAGTAAATCTTACAAGTTCTCATCACAAAAATGTATGACTATGCAAGGTAATGAATGTTAACTAGATTTGTTTTGGAGGTCATTTCACAATGTACACAAATACAAATCACTATGTTGTACATTTAAAACTATGTCAATTATACTTCAATAAGTTGAGTGGCTTATTTCCTTTAAAAATTTTAAAAAGATAGTTCTAAGTCGTCCATGAAAATTGCAATAAATATTACTTGCTTTGCTAAATGTTAAGATTCTAGGAAACAGAGAGTACCTTTAAATAATACAACAAACTTAACATCAAGAAAAAGATTTTATGAACCAACAAACTTCCTTCCCATTTTGCCTTTCCTTTCATATGTTAGAAAATATGTTCGGAATCAGGGACACACCCTAAAGCCTGTTTCTGTTAGACAGATATGGACATTTATTCAAACACAGCAAAACTGTTCCATGAAATCTGTACTCAGAGTGTGCTATCCGAGGATTTCAAGGCACCAGGAAATATTAGTCAGGACAAGGATGGATTTGTGACTGAAAGATTGATCTCAGATGGCAAATTCCGATCAACACCGAGGATCACTGACCTATCAACGTCAAGCATATTTGTCATTCTTCAGAAATTGCTCTTGGATTCATACCAGGAAGAAAAGAGTAAGAAAATACATCCTATGCCTGTTGCCTAAATCTCATCTGAGAAAGTTAAGTCCAGCGTGTGGATGTGTGTGTGTGTGTGTGTGTGTGTGTGTGTGTGTGGCAGAAGAGACAGAGAGAGAGTACAATGGTCCTCAAGGTTATCAAACTTTTGTGCTCTCAGGATATCTTTACATTTTGTAAATCTGCCCTTCCAAGAATATCTGTTTATGTGGGTTATATTTAATTAAAATTAAAATTAGGAAACTTGTTTATTTAAATATAACAGTAATAAACCCATTAATAATTGACGTGAATGACATTATTTTTATCAAAAATAACTCTATTTTCTAAAACAAAAAAAGTGGGGAAAATGTAAAGCAAGCCTGAGGAAGAAGAACAAAGCTAGAGACATGCCACTCCTACGTTAGAGTTATAGTCAACGAAGTAGTATGGTCTGGGCATGCAAACAGACACACAGACCAATGGAGCAGAATCGAGAGCCCAGGAACAAACCCATGCCTATGTGGTCAATTGACATTTACAAGCAAGCCAAGAATACTGAGCGAGAAACAGTCCCTTCTGTGAATGGTGCTGAGGACATTGGATAGGCAAAGGCGAAGAAATGAAACTGAACCCCGATCTCATACCAAAACAAAATCATATTTAAATGGATAAAACACTTAAATGTAATACCAGAAACCACAAAGGTCCTAGAAGAAAGCATAAGGAAAAAAATTGGTGTTGGCAATGATATTTTGGATATCACACTTAAGTCATAAGCAACAGAAGCAAAAATCAACTATGTAAGCAAACAGCTTCTGTACAAGCAAAAGAAATGATCAATAAAAAGTCTATGTATGGAGCCCTGGCTGGCATAGCTCAGTGGATTGAGCGCGGGCCTGCGAACCAGCCGATCGCGGTTCGATTCCCAGTCAGGGCACATGCCTGGGTTGCAGGCCGGTTCCTTGCAGGCTAACTACCAGCAGGGGACGCACAAAAGGCAACCATACATTCATGTTTCTCTCCCTCTCTCCTTCCCCTCTAAAGATAAATAAATAAATAAAATCTTTAAAAAAAAAAAAGTCTATGTATGGAATAGAAGAAAATATTTACAAATCATATATCTTATAAGGACTTAATATCCAAAATGCTCATATAAAAGGAATTCATACAACTCAATAGCCAAAAAAATAATAATCTCCAATTTAAAAATTGTAAAGAGAACTAAATAGAAATTTTTCCAAAGCAAATATCCAAATACCCAACAGGCACATGCAAAGGTGCTTAACACCATTAATTACCAAGGGAATAAAATCAAAACCACAATGAGATATCACACCGTACATGTTAGAATGGCTATTAAAAAGACAATAGATATCCAGTTCTGGTGAGGATGTGGAGACTTTGTGCACTGTCAGGGGGAATGCAAATTGGTAAAACCACTATAAAAATAGTATATAAAATCCTCAAAAACTTCAAAATAGAACTACCAATAGTTGAGGAGCTCTTCTTCTGGGTTTATACACACAAAGAAATGAAATCACTATCTTGCAGAGATATCTATACTGCATGCTCATTGCATCTATACACTATTGACAATAGCCAAGGAAAGGAAACAACTTAAATATCCATCAACAAATGAATAGATAATGAAAGTATGTCTAATGGAATATTTTTGGCCATAAAAATAAGAAACTTCTGACATTAGTAACAATATGAATGGACCTTGTGTGTATTATGTCAAGTGAAATAAGTCAGATGGGGAAAGACAAATACCATGGATCTCACTTGTGTGTGGAAATGAACAAAAGCCAAACCGACAGAAATAGGGACCAGATTGGTAGTTACCAGAGCAGACATGGGTTATGGGGAAAATCAATGAAGGTGGCCAAAAGTACAGAAACTTTCCATTATAAGTTGGGGGGTATAATGTACAATATATTAATAATATTGTGCCATATATTTGAAAATTGCTAAGAGAGTAGATCTTAAAAGTTCTCACAACAAAAAAATTGTAGCTATGTGAGGTAATGAATGTGGTAACGAATCTTTTTGTGATCATTGTTTTACAATCTGTACATACATCAAATAATCACGTGCATACCTTCAGCTTATAGAATGTTATATATAAATTATATCTCAATAATGCTGAAAAATGCAAGTAAAGCTGGTTCTGAAACTTTTTTATGAATTTGTATTAGATATTGTAACAATTACCATTTATTCTCTGATGGGTGCTTGTTACTTCATTAGAGTAAATTAAAAATACAAGTTTTAAGGGAAACAAAGAGGAGAGAGTGACATTGTTTGAAAGCTTTGGAGATGCCTTTCAACTCTGACTTATTAGGAGACAGCTTGATTACCATATCTGCTTTTGCACTGAAACTTTTTCTCTAATAGCTTTGGTTGAATGATATTAAGAAAATCTGTCTCAAAAGATATAAAGTTGAAAAGGGGAGAAGTATTTTAATCTCTTCTCTAGGTCATTGTAGGTAATATTTTTTCATAGTACACCAAGTTGACAAGGTTTTTTAGGGTAATTTTTTAGAGTAATTGACAAGTAACTTTTTAGAGTTGCTTGCAATGCGGAACCTGGAATTATTTCCAGGAAACTTCGTATTTTGTTCCATTAGAATCTAATGATCTCTCGAGTGTTGGATAGGTCTTTTACCCATGCACAACTGTGTAACATATGCCATGTTTGCTTTTGAAAATGCTGCTTCACTGCGGTATGCAGACCTTTCAAATGTTGAAATCACAGTTTTTAATACCACCACCCATCTAATCAGAAAAGCCAGTAGGAGGAAGGTGTTCAACTCACAGAGCAGGAACACATTTTCCAAAATCTCCATTTTACCTTGGAAGTTCAATTTTCCTACTGGCAGCAAATATAGTCAATTATTTTCTTTGAAGTGACAGGCTCAACTGATTCATGAAAAGAAAGAAAGAAAACTAAATCTGTCAATACGCAAGTCTGAATAAGTATAGTTTGTCAGTCTTCCAAGTAAAACTGATATTTCATGCAATAAGCAGCTAGGTAGCTAGCTCTTTCACCCCCCAAGTCACGCTGTCACATGCGTGTTCCTTTCTCACCCTCACCTCACTTCCCTATGCCAGGGAAGAAATTAGTGTGTGACATTAGTGACATCCTGCTCCGTCACATGGACTATCAGAAAGATATATACTCAGGGTTGAGGCCTAATAAAATTTGAGATTGATACTACTTCATACAGAACAGTCAGAAGTGAGAGTAGACTTTTTAAATGGAATGCGTGTGACAGTAAAGGACACGATATCTACTTGTTGACACAGTCTTGATTCTTGCTGAGGTGCCCACAGTGTCACACATCCTTGTTTTTTATTGTATCAGTGAAGTGGGCAAATCATGTTTTAGTAGTATTATCAAAATAAGTTTTACTTTGTGGACCTCCTGAAAGGTCTCGGGGACTTTTAGGGCCCATTGTCCTTTAAGGAGCTGCTTCTTCACACGGCTGCATACCAGCATTGCCTGAGATCTTTGGGACTATGAGTGTATGGACTCCACCCCGATTCACTGAATCAGCCCCTGGGGCAGGGCTCTGACACGGTTTGTTTTAAACCAGATAGTTCTAATGTAACCACATGAGAACAGCTACTTTAGAGACCAGCAAAAGAGAGAGGAATAATCTATTCCTTTCTGTAATAGAGTATTCTGTGAAATTCTATGAAAAATCTAGTAACTTAAGCAGGCTTCTTAGCACTATGAGTCTTTTTTTGACTCTTACTCCTAGAAGCCTGGCATATCTTCATATGTACTTAAATGCAAAATTCTTGTATGTTGTCTGCAAGATCTGGGGCAAGGAATTTTGAACGATTTTCAACAAAGTACAAACACAATTGTAACAACTTAATGTAGATGAGTACATGTATCAAAAGTTCTAAAGAAACCCTCAGGGCCCACGCAAGGTAAGCAGTTAATATTTCCATATATTTTTTATTTACATAAATAAGTCAGTTTTTTCAATGCTGTCAAAACATCTTAAACTGCTTCTTTTCTCTAGCCATAATATCACCCCCTGTAAAACAGGCAGTTAAACTAGATGAATCTGCACGTGGGGTAGCCCATGAGAAATCACTTGTAGGGCTTTGTTCACAGTGAAGTAGTAGGTCGCCACCTGTACAACACGCTGGCCAGAGGCCGTGACACCATTTGGCTCCTCTCCACAGATTCAACCAGTAACTGTTGAGTACCCATCAGCCCACTGTTGGAATTCCATGCATTTGACTTAAAACTTAAAGTAAATTTAAGCTTTTAAAAATAATTCTGTCTCAGTAATGCATAAAAGGAAAAAACTTATTTGTCTTCAACAATAAGTAGATTAGAAGCATCCTCAGTGGGAGCTAAACTGCTCTCAGGAGTGAAATATTCGTGCCATGGGATGGCTCCTCCACTCTCAGTTGTGTCAGGCACTGCATCTGATGTCTGGTACAAAGTTACTCATTGTGTTATTCATTCTCCCCATTAAAAATTAAAAATAACATTATAAGGAGAGAGAAAACTAAAATAGCCACTCTATACTTAACCCAGAATCAATTTTACACATTATTAATTAAATTAAAATCTAATTAAAGTTACAATCCTGGTGAGATAGTCATTATTTGTTATCATTCTTAAGAAACATATATCTAAATATTATTCTTTAGGAAAATACCTATTCCATTAATGCAAAAACATTTGTAGAAACACTTTCATATTTTCTAGTCTAGGTGAAACTGTACTACTAGCCATTTATGAGTGTGCTTAAGGTTATATCTTCTTTCTTACCAGGAGGAGAAGAAAGAACTCTATATTGTAACTCGCTTCTCGAAAGGGGAAAAGTTAAAAGGTTAAAGCTGCTCTAGAAAAAAATAACACAAAATCCATGCTTAGTGAAACCATGTACTATTCCCTTCAGAGAGAAAAGAATGGGTTTAATGCAGCCACCGACAACAAAGTTATAAAAGGGCCATACATACAGGCTGATTGGACACATTGCATCTACTGCTAAATTACTCATGAAAGAGTAGAAAATATTCACATCAATTTGCTAAAACTACCTGGCATACTACTGCAAAGCAGGTCTTGGCCAAGTTGGTAAAGTAAATCAATGTTGCTGTCCAGATTCTTTTTTAAAACAGTAAAGATATATCTCATGTCTCAGAAAGGAAATGCAGGGTGATTTGCAGCCGCTGAAGCAGTCTGTCCATCAGGCCTTTCCGTGAGGCTTCAAAGGCCTTTCCTGGCAGGTCACATGTCCCAGGTGCATTACTTGGCACACAAGCTGCTAGTTGTGTGCAACAAATTTATGTATTTCGGCAATCCTAAAATACAGTTTTTTTAAAGCATTTTAACGTACCTGGGATCATTGTGCGTCTTCTGATGGTCTCTCATGATTGTTGTTGCAGAATTGCTACATAATTGTCATTATTGTTTATGTGCAAACTTGGGGTATATTTTTATTGCTTCACTTTAATTTTATGCATTGTTTAATTGCCCTTTACAATGACTTCTTGGTTGATGAATCTAAAGGCTTTATTTTCACACCATGTGTAATGATTAAGAAAGTGCCAACATCAAAACTTTTGGAAAGAGTGCCAGCAGCTGAGAAGGAAATCTGAAAGCCCAAAATTGAGCACTCTTCCATGAAATGTAGCATTACAAAAGTTTTTGGAAACACAGAAGACAAAAATGTGCAGAAAAATTATATGATGAGCAATAATTACACCAAAACTTAATTAACAACATGGTGTTTTTTAGCATGTACAGTAGAGGTACATCTTAGAAATAACAGCATAGGGTTGATAAAATACAGTATTTTAGAGGACAGTAATAACAACTTTGAGTAGGAATAGATGTCTAACAACACTTAATGATCTTTTACTTACTGCGCTCTGACTTGGTATCATTTTGAATTAACTGTCTCATTCATAAGTAAGGAATAAGCAGGACTAAATCAAACTTAAAAAATATTTTTCACAGCAAAGAAAACCAACAACACAAAAAGACAACACGCTGAATGGAATAAGATATCTGTCTCTGAGACATCTTATAAACGGTTAATATCCAAAATTTATTAAACAACTCATATGACTTGATACCAAAGAAACGAACCAATACTAATTTATAAACAAACCAAAATACTAATTTAAAAAGCGGGCAGAGGACCTGAATAGACATTTTTACAAAGAACACATACAGATGGTCAATTAACATAAAAATATGTTCGACATCACTGATCATCAAAAAATGCAAATTAGGGAGTAAGTGGAAGCTACACTAACCTTCTCCCACTACCAATCTAGAATTACAAATTGTAGAGAAATCACCCAGAATAACTAACTGGACACTAGCTGGAGACAAGCCTCACAGCCAAGGACAAATGGAAGAAACCACGCTACCACAAAGGGACTGGTAGGGAGTGCCTAGACGGAGCGAGAGGGCTGGCTGTGCTCCTGTTGGTGGCAGGTAGAGTTCCAGAAGGACATTTCAGTGGCGAGGGTGTTCCCCCTGGAAAAATGTGGGGTCTAAACTCCAAACTGGTCTCCCCAGCCTACAGCACCAGAGCTGTAAATAAATACAGATGACATCCAGTGTTTAAAAGCAGCAGGGTTCTATTGGCCAGGAAGAGACTGCTGGAGATGGAGAGAGCCTCTTAAAGGGCCAACACAAAAATATTTTTTGTAGCCACCTACCCTGGACTCTGGCAGAAGGAAGGCGGAGTGGACTAGAAATGCTTGAGGAGAGTCTGGGGCTGGTGGCTCTGGAAGAGAACTGAAGGAACAGCTGCCAGGATCTCTATGCTGAGTCATTCCCCATACTGCAGAGACCATTTCTCTCAGACAGCAATCCTCTACAAATGGCAGGAACCTGAGGGGAAGCAATAGCCCTGCCCACAGAAACTACCCTGCCCCACCCTGTGGTGTTAAAGCCAGGCTGCAGATTACAAGTCTGATTATATTAACAACTGATCAGTGTAATGGCTCATTAGTTTAATGGCTAAGGCAGAAAAAAAAAAAAGAAACAGACTAAATGGGAAGACAAAATAACAGACAGCAAATGAAAGATCAAAAGAATTCTCCAGGAGAACTAGATAAAATGGAGATAAGCAATTTATCTAGTTATTATAATTAACCTAATTATATATTTATAAACTTTAGTCTCTCCTTTTTCAAAGTGGGGATCCTTATCATTTTGAAAAATATGATTTGCTAAATGCTTTGTATTGTGTCTGTCATATAGAGAGCACTGAGTAAATATTAGGTATTATGAATATAATTGGAGTGTTCTCACCTACAAAATTTTCTTTATTTAGCTGATACTACATTCACATTGTTTCACTCACAGAATTATAACACATTCGTTTTTTGTGGCACTGGTCTCATCAGTTATTTAACACTTTTTAAGTTAAAATATCTCTCATTTAAAAGTACAGGTTATGCCTTTTTTGAAAGCAGAAACCATTTATATTCAATTTTGTATCTTCCAACTTGTGACTATCATCAAGAAATCAACAGACAAGCGCTGTCCAGGATGTGGAGAAAGGGGAACCCTTTTGCACTGTTGGTGGTAACACAGACTGGGGCAGACACATGGAAAGAAGTGCTGAGATACTTCAAAAAAATTAAAATGGATATGCCAGTGATCCCACTTCTAGGAATATATCCTAAGAACCCAAAACATTAATTCAAAAGGACATAAGCACACCTATGTTCATTGCAGCATTATTTACAATCACCAAGATATGGAAGCAGCCCAAGTGCCCATCATAAGATGAGTGGATAAAACAACTATGGAACATTTACACAATGAAATTCTACTCAGCTGTAAAAAGAAAAAAAATTTACCATTTGCAACAGTATGGATAGGACTGGAGAACATTTTGCGAGTGAAATAAGCCTGTCAGAGAAAGACAAATACCATATTATTTCACTCCTATGTGGAATCTAAGGAACAAACTGAAGTAACAAGCAAACTAGTTCTCTTACAGATGGAGAGCAGATGACATCTAGTGGGGGCAGGGGGTTAGGGCATGGAGGTATTGAAAAAGGAAAAAGGACTCATGGACAACATTGTGGTGATTGCTAGAGGGAAGGGGTTTAAGGGGACTAAATGGTAATGGGAAAATTACAATAAAGATTAATTTTTAATGCAAAATAAAACCACAATGAGATATCACCTTTCACCTTCAGAATGGCTCTTATCAATAAATCAACAAAACACAAGTGCTGGTGAGGATAGGGAGCAAAAGGAACCCTCATGTACTGTCATTGGGAATGCAAACGGGTGCAGCCACTATGGTATTTTCCATCGTGAAAATGTAGTTTCCTTAAAAAATTTAAAACAGAACTACCTTATGACTCAGCAATTCCACTTCTGGGAATTTACCCAAAATACTGATTTGGAAAATGTATGCACCCCTATGTTCACTGCAACATTATTTAAAATGACCAAGACATGGAAGCAAAGCAAGTACTCATCCATAGACAATCTGATGAGAAAGTAAAAGTACCTATATGCAATGGAATATTACCTGGTCATAAAAAAGGAATGGAATGTTACTCATTTATAACAACAAGGATGGGCCTAGAGGGTATTATGCTAAGTGAAATAAGTCAGACACAGAAAAACAAGCACCATGTTATTTCACGTTTAGGTGGAATTTAAACAACAAAATCAACAAACACAACAGAAACAGATTTATAGATACAGGGAACAAACACATAGTTGCCAGGGGCTTGGGGGGACTGGGTGAGAAAGTGGAAGGGATTAAACAGCCCAGATTGGTAGTTACAAAATAGTCACAGAAATGTAAAGTATAGCATGAGGAATATCGTCAATAATGTTATAATAACTATGCCTGGTGCCATGTAAGTACTAGACTTATTGGTGGGATAACTTTGTAAAGTATGTAAATGCCTAACCACTATGCTGGACACCTGAAACCAATATAAAATAGCATTGAATGTCAACAGTAATTCAAAACCATTTTAAAAACATAATTTCTATTTTTATCATAGCCATTGCCTTAACAATGAAAACATTTCCCTTCTTGGTTCTTGGCTCCTAAAAAAAATACTCTGTTGCTTTTGTTAATTTCTAGATCTTCACAAGTAAATCAATATTCCTCTATACTTTATTTTCAGGAATATTGTGGCCACCTCAATATTGTTTAATATTGTGTTGTGGTTTATTTTTGTTTATTTTGGTGTTCCCAAAGGTAGGGAACACCAAGAGAAGGGAACAGAGTTTCCAGGAGACAAAGGTGCCCTCCTGACACGCCTACCCCAGGCTTGCCACACAGGAGCCAGGAGTACAGTGGGCAGCCCCACAGTCAGAGCCCTGGACCTGCACGGCTTTGTTGCCAGTCTAGCTTTAAGCAAAGATTAAAGGTTGGAACAAGTGCAACCCCAAGATATAAAGGACCCTGACTGCGAATGTTCAGATAATGCAAAAAAGTCTTCAGCTTTATTGTTAATTGATTATTCTGTGAGAGATTATTCTATATCAGAACACACTGTACTTGTCAGGACACTAATTTCCTATTACTGTCACTTTTATATCTTTGCACAGTACATATGTGATCAACTCTAAATTATAGACCCTCTTGTAATCACCTCCTATAACAAATCAAAGTGGACCTGCAAACTACAAAGTTTTGTTCTATTAACATATACAGAGAAACTCTTATTTCATGTAGTGTTTACTAATTTGTTTGACAAATTGTGGCTCAGTCCTTTGACTTTCTGTCCCAAACAATCGTTTTAGTCAGCTAATCCATGGAAGTGTGGGACATAAATAGCATTTTTTTTTATTTTTGGAATTTTTATTTTTTTTACCAAAGCATAGCAACAAAAAAAAAAACCTTCTCCAGTCATTTTGTCAATACCAATCTTAAATGTCAATGTAACATTTAAAAACTAATCTGCCGTAAGTACATGAGTTCCCTTTGTTCTTTTGCCATCACACCAGGACCAGGCTTGCTCCTGCTTGACTAAATTGCCATCCTACAGAACAAGACTCAGGAATCAAGTCTTCTGTCAAATAATCTGAGATAATAGTAAGGTCTGTGAAACGTTAAAAACACAACTTAATGACTAATTGAACATTTAACATATTCACAGGAGTCATTTCTTCAAGGCCTATGTGAAAAGAATGAGTCTTCAGCTCTGCTTTTAGCTCACAGCAGGAACGTTGTAAGGATGTTAAGGGGTCTCACAAAGCTGCCTACATCAAGCTGAGGCCATTTATCCTCGACTACTTTAAGTTTAGCTTTAACACTTAATTTTGTCATTTAACATAAATTTAATTTCGGCTTCTCAGGTTCCTTTCAGGTTTATAAAAGGACATTTCATGAGAAATAATATGTGCTATTATTTATCAATTTGCTATAATATTCATTAGAAATGAAAAGCTCCCAAATGATTTAATGGTCACTTTAAAATTTGTACTTTGGGACCACATTTGACATTTTAATGCAGTGATCCTTTTCTTTATAATAAATCTTTAAAAGAAGAATTATTAACAAGAGTTTTATATGTAAAGCATTCATCTAAATTTATTTAAGAACAAGAGTCACCAAAACTTAAGGAGTTTCTTTTTAGTAAATAAGTGAGTAATTAACAGTTGAGAATTTGCATATATAGGCAAAATCAATAATTGTCCTGCTCTGCAAAACTGTGGTTGAAGACAGGTTAATTTTGAAATCTAGTATGGGATATTACATACTTTATGTATGTCCTCTAATCCCCGAGGTCTTCCGAAAAGCCATTCATTTAATAAAATATGCTAATTCACATGATAGTATAAATAGAGAAAAAGGGTGGTGAGTAGAAAATACCATTAAAAGGAAAATTTTGTTAAATCTTAAATTTCATTGTGAACATAAAAAAGAGAAAAACTGGTTATAATATTTTATAATATTGTATATTTGTTTTTGTAATTTTGTGTATTTATATTAAAATAAAAATTATTTGATATATAAGTCACCTATTATGTCACTGAAAAGATACATAATTCATATTTTCTGAATAATTTTTCTATTCATTCATGTATTTATATGGATGTGTGTAATTTTCATCATTACATCATAAATGATTAATATGTGTGGGTTATATTTTGAATTGCTCAAGAGACTATTTTTACTTATGAAAAATTTCAGATATGTGATGAAGAAAAGAAGCGTCCACAATGGACTTCAACATACCCTTCACCAAAGTGAAAAATTATTAAGATTTTGCTTCTTGCTTTACATATGTTTTTCTCTTTTTAATCATCCTCATTGCTGAATTATTTTTAAGTGACTAGAGGGGAAAGGGGAGGGAATTCAGGGGAAAAGGGGAAGGGATTACAGGAATAAGTATAAAGGACACATGGACAAAAACTGGAGGGGGTGGAAATGGGAGAGAGGTGGGGAGGGTCCAGGGGGGTGGGCTGGGGTGGGAATAAAAGGCAGAAAACTATACCTGAACAACAGTAAAATAAACTAAACTAAAGTAAACTAAACTAAAACAAAATAAAATAGTAATGGCAGATACTGAAATATTTTATTTTCACGTAGTTTCATATGTAACTATTTAAAAAATGGGCCTCTATATTATATCATCTAACTGCTAACAGAATTATAAATAACCTATGAATGTATTCTAATTTTACAAATTGCTTTAAAAATATCTTTTTACAGTTGCTTCGTTTAAATTAAGATCTAAGAAGCTTCCGGCCTGGCTGGTGTAGCTCAGTGGATTGAGCACAGGCCTGGGAACCACACGATCACAGTTTGATTCCCAGTCAGGCCACATGCCTGGGTTGCAGGCCAGTTACCAGCAGGGGACTCACGAGAGGCAACCATACATTGATATTTCTCTCCTTCTCTCCTTCCCTTCCCCTCTAAAGAAAAATAAATAAAATCTTTACAAAAAAAGAAAATATACTTTAAAAAAAAAAGATCTAAGAAGCTTCCATACATATTTGGATGTTATGTTTCTGAAGTGAATTTTAATCTAAAATTGAGCATTTTTCTTTAATTAGAAAAATTTTTGTTATTGGTCTGTTAAAGAAACAGTCAGTTGTCTTGCAGAATGTTCTATATTCTGGGTTTATTTGTCTACTTCCTTGTGGTATATTCCACTTTAAATATTGTTGAATAACAATCCCAATTTTAAAACATCTGACCTATTTTCTCAGTGCTGTGGATTGACTGGACAATTGTGAGGTTCCTACGTGGAGTCTCTCATGTAGGTTCAGTTAGATGATGACCAGACATCAAGAATAAGAAGACTTGACTAGAGTAAATGTCTAGTTTGGAGATTCATCCATCTGCCTGGAAGTCAGTAGTGACTCTTGGCTGCGAACGCAGTGGGGCTGTCCATAGAAAGGCTTCTATGTGGCATTGCAGTGTTGCTTGAGCTTCTTAGAGCATGGAGGTTGGACTCCAAGAGGGAACTTCTCAAAATAAGTGATCCGAGAGCAGAAGCTGTGAGTCTTCTTATCATCTAGTCTTGGATGTCACACAATGTCACCTCCACAACATTCCATTGGTCAAAAAACAAGTTTCAAGGTCAGCCTAGAATCAAGCAGAGAGGACTATGCCAGGGAATAAATATAAGATTCATGCATTGGAAAGCAATCTTTAGACTTCAGCTACAACATTGTGTTTTTTAATTTGTTCTGTTAGTAGCAATATAGCCTGTAAGTAAAAGTTAATACTAAAGTTTTAATTACTCTCAACTATTTTGGCCAATAACATGTCCTAGTGGTACTATATACTTCATATTATGCAACATCAAAAGGCACATGGTACCAGACATGATTTAAGGCATCTTATAAATTTATATGAAAACCAACATAGTATAAAATAAAATAATGAATAAAATGTTAAAGATAAGTAGAGGCAAATATATAAGATATTATTAAAATGCAGGATGACAATGGTCAGGGAAGGAGGTTAGGGGTGGAGGGAATGAGCAAAAAGGAAAAAGGATTCATGGACATGGACAACAGTACAGTAATTGCTGAGGGCAGGAGGTGTAAGAGGACTAAGTGATAATTGAAAAAATAAAATAAAGATTAAATAAATAAAACAATAAAGTACATTCATGGAAATACATGCACTTTGAAGAGTCTCCAGTCCCACCTCCCATAGCTTCCATATTCTCCTACAGGAGGACATATCAAGATCTCCAAGGAGAATGGAGCACAACCTTAAAAGTGTCTCTTTTTTCACATGCCTGAGCTCTTTAATACACACGTCTGTGTTGTTGGAATAGGTGACTATTGCATACGTCACCTATCAAATGGCCATTTAATATGAGTCATGAAGAAACCACGTCATGGTTCGGGCAGGATGGAGGAGTGCCCAGCACTACCTGTGAGAAGTTACAGGGTGCACCTGGGGGAGGACATTATTTTTTTCTCTAATGGAAGGCTCTAAAATCACTCAAATAACGGAACAAGTGTTTGAGACCAAGGAGATTCACCAAGGACAACTGAGAAATAAAATACTAAATGCCCAATTAGAATTTTAATAAATGCTGATTTTGCTTAAAGCATAACTGTATTGCAGGCACTATTTGGGACATACTTATACTAAAAATTTTGTTGTTTATTTCAAATTCAAATTTAACTTGGCATCTTATATTTTATTTGTGAAATCTAGTGATTTTAACCCCAGAGAACACAAAAGAGGCTATCTGGATTTGAAAAATGTAAGAGAAGCTTTATTATTCTGTTGATTTAGTCATGAAAGAACATTAGTGTGGTTCCCACAGCAGGCCTTATAGCACTGCCTAAAAGTTTCAAATTTCCTCTTGGTAAACTTTGTGTCTAGAAAATATCGAGGGCTCTACTACTAAATCCAGGACATTATAACTCAGATGAGGGCACACAATCATTCTAAAAGTACTGTGCAATTATCTGAGTTTAGTAACTACATTGTTGCCTAGTGCAAGGCAAAGGACCAAAGTATGAATAACAAAAATAAACCTTTTCCGAATGAAGGGTGGATAAAAGAGTTACCCTAATTATGAAGTGATGTGGTCCTAAGTATTGTCATAAAGCAAATTCGCCGCAATTAGCATTCAAAAGATACAGGTTAAAACACCCAACTAGAAGAAAAATAACACAAATGTTAGTAAGAGATAATCCGTTTATTATAAGAACCCTTTCAAGATTTTAAACAACATACCATTTTACATAGCATAATCACAAGAGTAGAGCTCGGGGTCCAGGTGGTGCAGATTTTATATCCTCTTCTTCCGTTACTAGCTGTAACAATAATCCCTGAATTTTTTCTCTAGCTAAGCCTCCTTGCCTGAACCCCAGGTCAGTAGGCATTTCCCTGGATACTCCAAGGCATTACAAACCCAACACATTCTAAGGGAAACTCATTATCTTCCTTCCCCTCTGCCTATACCTCCATGTTTTTCATTTCTATTTGTTCCCCCCCCACACACACACACACACACAAGACACAAAGCTTGGCATTTCCAGTTCACCTTTACCATTCAAGTCCAAGTAGTCTTCCTTTTCCTTTTTTTGATTTTCCCCCCAAATACACACTTATTTATACCATATTAAAAATGCAGACTCCGCCCTTCGAGTCTACCCTCATTCTTTCACAAGGTGACAATATTGTTATATATTTAGAAGATTCCAATTATACTTTCCTAAATTAGCCCATTTTATACTTTGTAGCCTAACTTTATAGAAATTCTTCCTTTACAGAGCATATGAATGTCTTTAATGTTTGTAATATTTAGCAGAGCATAAATTTAAAAGAAATTTTGCCTCCAAATTTTCCAAGCACATAGAATGTTTCTGTTAATAAGTAAATGTGTATGTCTAATGTGGAAAATATTCTTTAATTTCTAGATGAAGAAATAAACAGAATATAATGAAAACTTGGTAAAGTATAGACTAATGAGACTTCAAGCATGTTGCACAACTCAGAGAAAACATTTTTGTGGGGCAGCCATTAAGTGCATGAGAGAGTTTCTTATAAAAAAGGGAAAAGCATGACTGTCATTATTATAATCATTTCAAAATAATTGTGAAAATAGAATTAATTCATTTGCTATAAGAATTTATACTTTATTCATTTTTCTAATGTGTACTTCAGTCTCTCTCTACCACACTCTGAATTATTAGCCTCTTGTGATAATTTTTTCAACAATTAGGGAGTACTCAGCCATCTGAATTACATGTATCATTTTCTCTTCGTATTTATTCCTGAGAATAACTCTATGAATTGTTCATGGCAGATGAGAAAAGTTGTCATGAAATAATATTGTGAAGTATTGCTCATATTATTCTTTCCCAGATCTTATTTACACCCCCTGACCTTCATCAAGAGGCAGGAAGATCTACTGTTTCTGTATTACCAAGAAGTTCTCAACAATTAGGGGAAAGAGAAAGAGCCAGCTACCAAAAGAGTTTTGCTTCCTGTGGTAAGAAAATTGAGGCTCTCAGTGCCAGTATCAGTGGTCACTCAACTAGAGAGCAGCTGGGGATGTGAACATCATGAAGATGGCAGCAACAATGGTTCACTGTCTCCAAGATCCAGACTGGATGCCCTACGTTTGAGGAAATGATATGTGGACCCCAGATTAATGGCAGCAGCCAGAATGCTCCCCTAAACTACCCTCCACCCATCAAACCATGTGGCCAATGGTAAAGAATTTCAGAAACATCATGGAATTTAGAAACCACCTTAGGAAGAAGGATGCTGAGAAGATCATAAATTGAGTTAAAAATAATCCTAAACTTTACCCTCCTTCTGGTATCTTTTTATTCCCAACTTCATAAATAGAAATAAGGTTCTGGTCTTCTCTCTCACCTCAGTCCTTTCCCCCCAGTTCTACTGAGAAATAATTGATACACATCACTGTGTAAATTTAAGGTATACATGTGATTGTTTAATTTATATATATATATATATGAAGTATATACATATAATTGTATATAGACTTACATACAATTACATACACATACAATTACATATAAAATCATATGTATAAAATTAACTACATATATAATTACAACAGGCTCAGCCATTATTATTGTCTCTTATAAATACAATTTTTAAAAATAGGGAATAAAAATTTTCTCCTTATAAGAAAAACTTAGAATTTCCTGTGAACAATTTTTCTATATATCATACAGCAATATTAACTGCAGTCACATTGTACATTATTACCCTTGTGTGTTGTGGACAAGGCTGTATATTGGTATAGCCACTATGGAAAACAGTACTACTGAAAAAATTAGTAATAGAATTCCCCACCTCTAAGAATATAATTTGAGTAATTTGAGAAAATATCTTCACTCTGGGTAGGAAAAAGACCTACAACCAAGACCACTCTATCAAGCAAGATTATCATTTAGAATCAAAGAACCGGTAACAAGCTTCCCAGACAAGGAAAAGCTAAAGGAGTTCATCACCACCAAACCAGTATTAAAAGAAATGTTAAAGGGCCCTCTTTAAGAAGAAGAGGAAAAAAGATAAAAAATATGAATACAATCAATAATTATTTTAAATATAAGCGAATTAAATGATCTAATCAAAAGACATAGTATAGCTGAATAGATAAGAAAACAAGACCCAGCAATTCCACTGCTAGGATTGTATCCTAAGAACCCTAAAACACCAATACCAAAGAACATATGCACCCCAATGTTCATAGCAGCACAATTTACAATGGCCAAGAGTTGGAAGCAACCTAGGTGCCCGTCAGGAAATGAATAGATCAAAAAACTATGGTACATACACACAATGGAATTTTATGTTGCAGAAAGAAAGGAGCTCCGATCTTTTGCAACAGCATGGATGGAACTGGAAAGCATTATGCTGAGTGAAATAAGCCAGGTGTTGAAGGACAAATACCATATGATCTCATCTTTAACAGGAAGCTAAACAACAAAACAAACAAGCAAGCAAAATATAACCAAAGACACTGAAATAGAGAACAGGCTGATAGTGACCAGAAGAGAGAGGGGAGGGAATTTCAGGGGAAATAGGGGAGGGATTTAGAGGAACATATATAAAGGATACATAGACAACAACTGAGAAGGGTGGAAATGGGAGGGGGGGGCAAGGAGGTGGGATGGGATGGAAGTAGTAGACAGAAAACTGTACTTGAAAATTAATTAAATAGAAAAAATTGGGGGGGAGAAAAGAAAACAAGACCCATACATGTGCTACAACCTACAAAAGACCCACCTCAGGTCAAAAGACACACAGAGACTGAAAATAAAGGGGCAGAAAAGATATTTTATAAAAAACAAAATTAAAAAGAAAACTTGGGGTAGTAATACTTATATCAGATAAAATACATTTGAATATAAAAGCTATAACGATACATAGAATACCCAATATATCTCTTTCTGGGCATTTACTCTAAGAATCTTAAATCATTAACTTGAAAAGATATGTGCATTCTTATGTTTATTGCAGCATTATTTACAATATTCAAGATATGAATGCAACTTAAGTGTCCATCAATAGACAAATGGGTAAAGAAGGTGTGCCATATATACACAAAGGAATATTATTCACCCATAAAAAATAGTGAAATCTTACCATTCACAACAGCACAGATGGACCCAGAAGGTATTATGCTAAGTGAAATAAGAGGAGAGAGAAGGCAAATACCATATGATTTCATGTGTAAGTGGAACCTAGAAAACAAAATGGAAACAAAATACAGAGAACAAACTGATGGTTGCAAATGGGTGAAAAGGGGAGGGGATTAAGATGTACAAATTGCCAGTTATAAAAATAGTCATATAGATGTAAAGTACAGCATACAGCCAATAACGTAATAATAATGTGTGCTGTCAGATAGGTCCTGGGCTTATTAGGGTGATCACTTTGTAAGTTATATACAGTCTAATCACTGTGTCATACACTTAAAGCAAATATAATATTTTATGTCAACTGTAATAAAAATCAGAAAAAATACTTAAAACTTCAGATGTTCTCTTCTACATTTCCTTTCTTCCAAAGTGGACTTCAGACAATATCACTTTGTAACTTAACATTCTGTCTCCTTTCTTTAGCAAGAACTCTCTCTCCCAGCTGCATTCAGGCTGCACCTCCAGTGTCATCTCAGTACTTTACTTGTTTTTATCTTCACTTTTCTGATCCCCATACCATCTGAACCCTGCCACCACATCTTTCTTTCTCATAATTGGCTTTCACATACGCTTCTTATGATTCTTTTCTTTTTCAAAAAATGAAAGTTCCTGACAGTTGGATAACCTCATCTTCCCTTTCCACAACTATTTCACAATTAGATTTCTCAGAACAAATCTAAGCTGATTTGCCATGTACTTGAATTGCTAAAATAACATAATATCTGAGATAAAAAAAGTGAACAAATTCTGTGGTATGCAAAAAAAATGGAATCATCCCAAAGTTCTTTGGTAACATAGATTTATGTTCTTTTGAAACAATCCAAAATAAATCAAAGATCTCTGATGATCTAACTCTAATGTCAAACTTCCCAGTTCCCAGACTCTGGATTACTATCTATATTCTACGGTTATAAAGCACTTTGGTATTATTCTATTTGAATTTAAAATTATAGTACTTTGCATTTCTCAAAAAAGTTTCAAATATTCAATTCATACAATATACTGTATAAACAAGGCAAAAAAAGTGTTTTGTGTTGTATTATAGAAAGAAAAACTGGGAAATGTTAACTATTGTTCAAGGTCGAAAAGAAGTGGTAAACTCTGGCTGGTGTAGCTCATTGGATTGAGCACTGGCCTGCGAACCACAAGATCACAGTTCAATTCCCAGTCAGGGCACATGCCTGGATTGCAGGCCAGTTCCCAGCAGGGGACTCACGAGAGGCAACCATACATTGATATTTCTCTCCTTCCCTCCTCCTCTAAAGATAAATAAATAAATAATATTTTTTTAAAAAGGAAGTGGTAAAACTAGGACTTAAATTTAGCTCTTCTGCGATATAATCCCTTTCAACTACAAAATGGAGCTTCAGCATCCTCATTACATCCTATTTTGCTTGCAATATCCTTACACAATTTGAGAAACAAATGGACACTTTTTAAAAAAGCTTTCACTAGACACTGTTATAAAACTAACAAATTCTTCTAGAAAGCCCCTTGGCAATGATTCATGTACAAGTCCACCCACTGAAGAGTTATTTATAATTGGAATCAAACTACATGCTGACAATGATACAAGGTTAAATAAATACAGTAAATCCCCAAGGTAGAATTATGAACCGCTGTTAAAATACAGCCTACTGTGAGTCGTATTACCATGAAAAACTTTTATTCTGTAAATGTTCATTGAACAGGAGAGGATTCAAGTATATATAAAAATTATGACCACAACTACCACATATTCTCATCCATACATGTTTTCATTTGTATACATTTAAAATGGTCATTTTTGTTTTGCTTTCTGAAACTGTATTTTTTAATTAATGCTGCTCTTATTATCAATGACATTTTACACTAAAAACCTATTTTGTAAAATGCATGAAAGAACTCAGGAATAAAAGTCAAAAAATATTAGAAGTTATTTCAAGTGGTGGAATTATAGATAAATTTCTTCTTGTACTTTTCTATATTTTCCCCAAACCTATATTTTTGTAAATAATAACAATAACACTTGTCTTCCAGAGAAGCCTCATCATTGTCCATTTGTGCACGTAAACCAAACATCTTTTCATAACATTGACCTTCATCCTTTACCAATGTAGCTATTCTGGAAACATTTTAGACCAGCAATATTTTCTTTCTTTTTGTTAACTCTTCCTATTCACACATTTTTCTCCTCCTGTTATTTTCTATTTTAATTTTAATCTTGTATTTTTGTTTGTCTGTTTGCCTGTTTTGATTTAGGGTGTTTTTGTTTGTTTGTTTTTTATTTGTTTCCTGAGACCACACTAACATGTGAAAACTTTGTTTGAGGTGCTCCTTTCTAACCATCTCATGGAAGCCATTCTCTGGTCTCGTCTCCCTGGTCTCTAGACAGATAACTTCTCTACTATGTGAGGGGCAGAAGAGATTTGTCATCCAGGATGTTGACCTATAGTATGGTAACTACACTAGCCTCTGATTAAACTAAGTTAAAGTAGCTGAGCTAGACCTGAGGCTAGAGCACAATTTCCCACCAATATGGCTGCTAGACAAGAATAACAAGCGACAAGTGCTGATTAAAACCCAGTGGCGAAGGTTCATAAAATACCACCAAAACTCAAACAGCTCTCGCGAGTAGTATTTCAGAGTCAGAGTGGTAAAAATCGGTAGAATGCTCTGTACAGCACTGAGCCAACACTATGCTGTACTACATGAGTTTAATAATTAAGAAAATATTTTAAAATTTCTTCATATGATGGATGATAGGAAATTAATATTTGTCCAGCTGCCAAAGACACCCAGTTTCTTAAGAGAAATTCATTGAACACACAAGGACAGTGTGGCAGGGTAGTAAATGTGTTTACTATTCAGCCAGACTCTAGATTTGATCTGGGCTCTGTTCTTTGGGCAAGTTGATCATCTTTCATGTATTTCAATATGTAAAATAAATCTGATAAAGAAACCTACTTCAGCCCTGGCTGGTGTAGCTCAGTGGATTGAGCGTGGGCCTGCGAGCCACACGATCGCGGTTCAATTCCCAGTCAGGGCACGTGCCTGGGTTACAGGCCAGTTCCCAGCAGGGGACACATGAGAGGCAACCATACATTGATATTTCTCTCCTTCTCTTCCCCTCTAAATATAAATAAATGAAATCTTTAAAAAAAGAAACCTACTTCAAAGCATTATAATGTTACCTAAGTAATTAACTAGTTATAGTATGCTTAGAAAATGTCTATAAAGGGTAGCTATGTCTCTCAAAAATAGGTCTCTTTGGTATAAGGATTACTTTCAATCTGATAATTTTTTAAAAATCTTCACCTGAGGACATTTTTTTCATTGCTTTTAGAGAGAGAAGAAGGGAGAAGAGAGTGTGTGTGAGAGAGAGACAGAGAAGAAAATGTCAAGACAGAAACATCTATCGGTTGCCTCTAGCAGGCTCCCTGATTGGAGCACAAACCTCCAACCTGGGTGTGTGCCCTGACCAGCAATCAAACCTGCAACCTTTTGGTCTATGAGATGACACTCCAACCAAAGGAGCCACACTGGCCAGGGCTAAGCCGACAGTTTTTTAAGAAACAACGGACTCAGGAGAAGCTTTGAAAACAGAATTGTGTTACCCTTTTCTAAGGAAAATTTCCACTTCTAAAGAAAATCTCCATTCGTAAGTGTCTCTCTCTCTGTACCAAGAAGAGGAGGACACTGTAAACCACCAGAAACCCTTATCTATACAGAAGGCACAGACTAAAATTGGCATAACGCCATACATTCATTTACCGTATTTTTCATATAACTTCCCTAAACTGCCTCTCCTCAATATCTTTCTTTTTTCTGTAGCTGGGGATGGTATTTAAGGTTGAGGCTTAAGCCATTTGGGAGAGTTTTATTCAGTTTCCCTGCTTATCTTCCATGTATACATGAGCTATACATGTTATTGTGCTCACATTTTTCCCTTTTTAATCTGTCTATTATTACAAGATGTTTTGGCTAAGAGCCTAGAAGAGAGTAATTATTTTCCCTTCCCTACACTGAGTACATGATAAGTACCAAATAAGTTTTGTTAAAGAAATAAAGAAACCTTTAAAGAAGGTTAAGGCTTGCTCCGGATTTCTTCCACTGGAGAGACTCTCACCCTTAGGGGTCTGGGCCTAGCACTGGACTTGTATTACTGGTGTAGTGTGTCACCAAATATGGCAAGATCTGTTCTGATCTTGTTTTATGTTTTAATTCGGCTAGGCTATAGTGTCTAGTTCTAGGGGAGATAAAATAATTTTCCCTCTACCATTCAAAATTCTCATCTGGGACTCTATGACAACAGACAGATTAACAAGAAAAAAACAAACAGAAGTTTATCAATACATCTACCTCGTGAATAAATGGGAAACACCTGAAGAGAAATGAATAATTCTCAGACAACTTAGCATAACAGAGTGCAGGTTTAACAGAATGTAGACTTAATGGGGCATAGGCTGAGAGACCCCGGGGCCCAGTATGGGCCCAGCTGGGGGGGTTGGGAAAAGCAGCACAGGGATTGAGAGTTATTTTGCACATCAATAACAGCAGGTTAGCTTCATAGCTTGCATGGAGCCAGGGAAATAGCATGACTTTGATCCGTGATGTAGCTTGGAGACAGCTCCCTACTTACAGAACCTGCAAGAGAGCTTGGAGGTGGTTCACTCCATGCCACAGGGCCACAATTGCCCCGGTTGACAATGGCAGCCAACAAGGCAGAGAGACCATACTACTGGCAAGCGAAGCCACCTGTGGGAAGAGTTGGAAACGGGGTTACCAGAGGAAGGTCCGATCTGGGATTGAAACCCAGGTGCAACAGTCACGAGGAACTGAACAGGCAGTCTTGGGAGTGGAGAGGGGGCTCCCTTGGCCATGTGTCTTAGGGAGAGGAAAGGGAGATGTAGCAGTCATGCAGAGCCCGCACTCTCTCCATGGTTTGAAACAACGCAGGAGGATTCCCTGCGTCGCCATGAGGACGCAGTTTTGGGTTAAGAACAGGACCTTAGCTGAGCTACAGACTTCTATTTTCTTTTCCTGAGGCATGGTCCCCCAGACTGGCAGGGTGTGGCGAGGGGAGGCAAAACAGTGCGTGTGTACATGGGTGTTTTAAAGGGACTTTAGAGTAATGGTGGAATGTCGCCGTTAAACCCCCAACTTGTACAACTTTTGAATAAATAGTTCCTTTCTTTTTTACCAAACTCTGGTATCGAGAGCCACAGTTCCTAATATGGCAGCAGGCAAAGAAGCGCCACAGTGAAAAAAGACCCCACTGCAGGGGGGTGGTTTCGGTAACATTAGAATTCAGGTGTAAGTACCATCTTCAGGTACAGACTAACAACAGGAGGATGTGGTGGAGCTAGTTATAAGTGAGTGACTAGAAAAGCATGGTAAAGAAAAGTAACATTCGTTATGAAAATTTAAGTCCACTCCTTCTCCCTTGATAAGAGTTCCTGGTAGGAATGGGGGAAGAAAGTATTTGAAGTTAATCACCATTGTTGAACTTCACTACTCCAGTGAGTCACCTGAATTATACTCTTCAAGGAAAAGTAAACAAACTGATACAGTTCTGTGAAGTGGCAGGGGAAAAAAACTCTGAGTTCTCCTAAAATAAATTACAGCAGGCCAGAGAGTGTGAGGAAGAGACCAGGGAAGTTCAGCAGCAGCCTCTAACTGATCCCAACAAAAGACTTCTCACAAGGTTGTCATCATTGGTATCGAATAAGAAGACTCCTTAGCTTTTTCCTTTAAATGTATGACAGGTGAGACAATAATAACTCAACAAAAGCTTTCTGGCTCAACACACAAACACACTTGAAAGATCCAGCACCCGTACACATGTAGGTGGAAAACATGGGATGAGTAGGGAGGTGGGACAGGGCGAAGGGCTGTAGATGCAGTTTGGCACCCACTGTGGCTCCTGCGAGGACAACAGAGGTGGGGAAGTCAGGCTGCAGCGGTCACTACAGCCTGGTGCATGAGGCAGAGGAGCCAGTGGCCCTGCAGGGAAGGCACTCCTTCCCTGTCTCCATCATGGCAGAGCCTGGTAGAGAAAGCTGAGACACCAGAACGGTACAGCAGGGCTGACAGCCGCAGCTGATGGTAGGGCGGAGGCCCTAAACCTTGAACTTGCCTCCCCAGCCCCACTCATCCTGGCAGAGCCTAGAGACAGTAGAGATCCTCCAAAAACACAGTGGACCCAGCAGTCATCACTAAAAAGAATTTCTTGCTGGGAGCTCACCAAACTGATTCTCCACCCCCACCCTATTTCCCCACCCCAGTGGTGGCACCCTGTAACTGAGGTGAGGCTGTTACAGTGGGTGCCTGGCATTTTCCTTAACAAAAGCAGTGCTGCTCCACCTCCGTCTCAGAGGTACAAATAGTGCAGGTAAGAGAAAATGAAAACTTACTGTATAACACCATCTACTGGAATACAAAATAAAGTACCTTATCTGTCAATCTGCTAAATTGTTGAGAGCAAAACAGTATCAAAACAAGAAAAGAGTTCACTACCTCAAATGCGCAGGCAGATAAACAATCCATCAGGTACCAGGAACAGCCGAGGTAACATGAGAGCACAGTAAGAAGATGAAAAGTGTCCAAAACCCAAACTCAAAGTCATAGAAGACTGTGACTTAAGTGACAGAAAATGTAAAACTCCAACTGAACTATACCATTTAAAAAAGAAAAATGCAAGATCAAAGTCATAAATAAGACTGTAGCCAAACTGTCACCTCATATAAAACTGGCCACCTGAGTTAGTCTAAATCTGAAAATAATATAAAATGAAATTTAAAAAAAGACAAAGATATGATGCCAGCTACAAAAAGTCTGGAACAGAGTTACATTTTTGCAGGTTTTATGGAAACCCAAATAGAGTGAATTGAATGCTTTGTAAACTATGCACTACCAAAAGTTACTTTCACAGGTATGAAACAAACCAGGTTTCTACAAATTCAAAGCATTTGCTATCTTAGAATTAAAAAAGGAAAAAGAATAGACATTTGATAACTGTAAGGTATGGTTTATTTTTTGTTTTGTTTTATTTGCAATTCAAAGGCATTATGCAAGAGATTTCATATTTTAGAATGATCACTGAATAAAATGTGAAGGCTGTATTTAAAACTCTAATATGCAATAACAAAGTTGTGATCAAATAAAGTTTGGGTTTGTTCCGTTGAAGAATCAAACTTTCTGCCTTTGATAGGAATAACAGCAATTTAGCGTATCTGGGACTGCTGAAGGTTTAGAATTGCCCTGTCAATCACGAATTACCTCTTGGAATACAAGGTATTTAGAAATTTCAATCTTTTTAGTGACCCGATAGACTCTCCAAGTCAGATGGTGAAATCTCACTTTCACTTGTTCTGAATTGCCCCGTGATAAGAATTCTGCATCAGGGGCCTATGTCTAACAAACAAACTATGTTTGTTCCATAACTTTCTGATTCGGTATAACTAATTTGATGCTCTGACCTATTTCTTTCTCTTTAGCTTTTAGATGCAACGAGAAGTGATGATTAATATAGATCTTACTGTATGTTTAACAAAATAAAGTCATAAGATACTATGATTAGAGAGCACCCTGTGTCTGGAACCCTTCTAAAGGCTGTAAGAATGTGTATTGTTCCTTCATTGGTGCCAGTAATACTCTGTGTCTCTTTCTCTGAAAGTCCTCAGGTTCACCAGTGTTCCTTGCCGTCCAGGAAGAAAATTCCCTACCACCTCTAAGGCTTTGAAGCTCATAAATATCAAAGTAGTGATAAAGGAAATGTGTATATCAGGACCCACTAAATGGAGGCTTCCTCGGGGGCCTGGCCCACATCACAAATCTAAATCCAAGTCAACCCACCCTCAAGGTCTAGGAAACCTAACATCCATTAACCACACTCTTCCACCTGGGCTTTAGCCAGCTCCCCCTACTCGAGCCTTACCAGGAAGTGTCCTTCCTCCCAGCCAGTCATGCCCTGTTTCTGCATTGCTGCTTCTAGTTCTCTCCAAACCTCGCTCCTGCCCAAAACCCCAGGGAAGAGTGCGCTAGCGCTGGGAGGCAGTGAACTCCCCCACTCACTGGACTGTGTTCCCTTGACTAAAGGACGTCAAATGTGTTACTAAATTGTATTGTTTTGTCATTTGACACTAAATATCAGACCAATTTCCTGAAAGGACTTTGAGGCACTTTTTCCAAGAGTGAGACAGCGCCCCTTCCTTTTAATAACCTTATTTCACTTAATTAAGTGATTTTTTAAAAAATTCTATTGTGAAATTTGCATAACACAAAATTGCCACTCTAGCCATTTTTAAATGTATGATTCAATGGCATTCATTATATTCACAATGTTGTGAACCGTCAGCAAGCACTACCTCTTTCCAAAACTTGCTTATCCTCCAAAACCCAAACCGTACCCATTAAGTGAAAACTCTCCAACCCACTTTGCCCTCAGCCCCTAGAAACATCTACTTTCCACGTCAAATTTAATTTTGAAGGTAACACTTCTGGAATGGTCCTGGATACAAATTTTAGTTTATCCAATTAAATTATTGTGGAACAGCCCTGGCTGGTGTAGCACAGTGGATTGAAGTTCGATTCCCAGTCAGGGCACATGCCTGAGTTGCAGGCCGGTTCCCTGCAGGCCAACTCCCAGCAGGGGATGCACGAAAAGCAACCATACATTGATGTTTCTCTCCCTCTCCTTCTTTTCTAAAAGATAAATAAATAAATAAAATCTTTTTAAAAATTATTGTGGAACAAAGAATAGATTTTTATTCAAATACACAAATAACTACAGTGCCATGAAAAGTATGTTTTAATATTTGACCATTTATCTAATTAATTCTGAATATAAAGCAAATCAATATATAATCACTATTTTCTATCTATTAACCATTTTTAAGTTTTGATGATGACCATTAGGTTATGAGATATATTAAGATTTTTCCATAAGGTTTGTTGCCCCCCCAATTCTGAAAGGTTGGTTGGGACAAGATACCATTCAGAGAGACTTTATTTTAATTTGCTCATTGTGTGGCCTGATAACCTGAGGATTAGAAATAAGCCAAGGAAAAAGAAAATTGTTTTATAGCATACCCACCAAAAATTATAACATTGACTATAATTAAATTTCCCTTCTGTTAGTTACAGTCAAGTCTGCATAATTAAGTATTTACAGCTAGAACTTGACTTAGCAGTCTGCTTTCACTGAACCATCTGTTTCTATATTAAGGTCTCTGGATATTTTAATCAGTTTCCCAAAAAGAATCTGATGACTATCTGTTTTTGGTATTGATGTCAGAGGATACCTAAATTTGGGGAAGTCAAAATCAATGAGTTATCAGAGGAGAGTGATAATTATAGAAAGACCTAAATTCAAAATGATGATATCTTTTTTAAAATATTTTATTTATTTATCTTTAGAGAGGAAGGGGAGAAGGAGAGAAGGAGAGAAACATCAATGTATGGATGCCTCTCGTGGGTCTCCTGCTGGGAACTGGCCTGCAACCCAGGCATGTGCCCTGACTGGGAATCGAACCACGATCGTATGGTTTGCAGGCCCGTGCTCAATCCACTGAGCTACACCAACCAGGGCAAAATGATGATAATCTTGACTACAATTTTAACCAGCAGCCATGTTTTGAAATAAAAACAGCAGAGCATCCCACAAATTACAAGGAAGGTGAGCTATTTCAGAAGAGAAATTCTGATATTGACTTTAAAATGTTTTGCAAGCATGACAAATTCAGTATCAAGGGACAGAATGTTCATAAATCCTCAATGATTATGTTTTCAAACACAACTGAGACTGGACTACAGTCATTTCCTTGGTCCACTTACAAAAAAGTGGGTGCCAGTCACTGGGGAATTTCCCAGTCCTATAAGCATGCAATAAACATACACAGAACAAGAACAGACCCAACCGTCATCCATGAGTGGACTGCTTCACAGTCTCTAAAACAAAATGAATCCAGATCTACAAGAAGTTAAATAAACCAAAGACAGAATCCGAGAAGGCAAAACCTCTGTCACCACACAATACAAGTCACCCCAGAGATCAAGTACCGAGTTGGGCACCAGATGACCATGAGGTGCATTTATTGAAGAACTTATTTTGCTCAATTTCATTGAGTAAATCTCTATGAGTGTCTTTACAGGTCCCCCAGAAATGATAAAACTAACAAACAGGTAGATAAATAAGTAGCAAATAAATAAGCAAGCAAGTAGGAAAACTCATTAGAAATTTAGATCAATCAATAAATGAAGATTTTCATATTTGCAATAAAGCATTAATCAAGGCAGATTAGCTTTTGGAATAAGTAACTTTTTGAAATAAGGAGTAACAGCTGCAATTACCATTCAGATTTTGACATCCCACTGAACAATTCTGATTGGATAACATTTGGGTCAATGTCAATAAAAACCAGAATTTACAGCCTTTTACAAGACAAATCATAATGGTAACATATTTAAGGATGTAGTTTTCAAAACAGTAATATCCAACTGAGGGGAAAAAAGAAAAAGCAAGCAAATAAATGAGAAAAAGAAAAAATATACACATGCATATATAATATGTTCCATATAACATGAAATGTACACATACATACATAATAATGTGTGAATGTATTTCATTATAAAGCTCGGTATGTATGCAGGTAGACAGACTGTTTTTACAATTCAGGAAAAACATAAAAATAAAATCTGAGCTAATAATAGATTAAGTTTGCTGCAGAAAACATCATCTTTCTAGTTACTCTAGCATGAAAATATACACTGGTCATAAAACCATCATCTTGATTTTGGGGATAAGTACATGCTTTACCATGGTTGTTTATCATTCTTCCATTCAGTTGTCCCACAAAATAACTCTGGCTCTGTATGAAACCTCCATTTTAACACCAAACTAAATCAGTCTAGCTTTCTCATCACTGCAATAAAATAAATTTTAATGCTCACTCTTAATTTAACAATATATCTACTTCACTACTCACTTTCTTCTTTGCACTAAGGGAAGCATAACTTACTGTTGGTGGGAATGCAGACTGGTATAGCCACCATGGAAGAGTATGCAGTTTCCTCAAAAAACTAAAAATGGAACTGCCTTTTGACCTAGAGTTTCCACTTCTGGGAACACACCCTATAATGTACAAAAATGGTAGCCAATAAATTATATTTGTTATCATTATAAGCACAGTTATTGTTGTTTGCATGCCCAGCATAACTTGATGCTTATTTGAAAAAAATAAAATGTCAATAAGAAAAAAAAGGAGTACCCAAACTCTAATCAAAAGACTTTATGTACCCCATGTGTTCATAGTAGCACTACTTACAATAGCCGAGATTTCAAAACAAGCTAAACGCCAATCAGTAGATGAGTGGATTAAAAAAATGTGGTACATTTACACAATAGACTACTACACAAGAGAAAAGAGAAGGAATTCCTGCCTTTCGTGACAGCATGGATGAAACTGGAGATTATTTTGCTAAATGTAGTCAGTGAAGGGCAAATATCATATGGTCTCACTTATAAGAAAAACCTAACGAATAAAATAAACTAATGAGCGAGGTAGAACCAAGGGCATGGAACCATGGGACGGACTGACAGCTGTAAGGGGAGGGGGAATTGATTGAAAGAAGGTGATTAGTCAAAGAACATACATGAAGGAGCCATGGACATGGACAACAATGTGGGGACTGACTGTGGAAGTCGGAGGTAGGCTCAGTGGAGGGGGGCGAGGGGGAAAAAATGGGACAACTGCAATAGCATAAACAATAAAACATTTAAAAATAAATAAAATGTGACAAAAGACAAGCACATTTCTAAATACAGATATTCAGTCCATTACTTACTTTAAATATTCCATTTGTCCAAGAACAGATAAGCCCCTTTAGTGAAAACTATTCAAAGGGAAAGCAATCAAAATAGTAAAATATTTACAAATGACAAATGAGCTCTCATTCAGAGGGCATTTACTGATCACGCATTTAGTGCTGGCCATTTTGCCTGACACCACTGATCACAGCTGTGATGCCGTAAACAATGTCCTTGAACAGCATAGTGATAGCAGAGGACACACAAATTAACAAAGAGTTACCAAGTTGCACAGAAAGTCCTATAATGCAGTACAGAAAATGCTGTGCACATTCACAATTTGGGTAACTTTCTCAACCTTCCAAATTTGGACATGAATTTATAAGGTGTTGAAGAGTAAAAACATATCGCCATCCAAGAATGAAGAAAAATATTCCAAGGAGAAGCATTAAAAAATGAAATGACCTAACATATGTCCCCATAAAAAGTATCTCAAATATGTCCACTCCTATCCACAGACGCTGGCACAGCCTGGTCTCAGCCACCATCCTCTCTCACCAGACTGCAGTAATTCTCACTGACTCCTCTCTGGGATCCACCCTTGCCCCCTTCAGCCCCTGCCAGGAATCCTCCACAGAGCAGACAGAGCAATTTTTTATTTTTACTATATATTAGATCTTGTCACTGCTGCTTAAAATTTGTCAAGGTTTTCCATTTTTAAAAAATGAAATTCAAACTCCTTATCAAAGCCTCAATAATCTGACCATTCTTCATGCTTCAAGCTCCACTCCACTAACTGGCTGTGATATACATAATCTCTAACCCTTTCCCCAGTCAGCTTGCTTGTGAACCCATATTTTTAAATAGTCACATACATTTCAGAATCAAAAGCTATGTTGATAGTATTTTCTGAAGTTGGCCAATTGTTCAGTACTATTTTTTATCCTATTAGAAACATACAATTTCAGAGAAAAGGTATTTAAATTATAACTATATGAGAATACCTACTTGGTTACTAGCTGTTCATCAAGCAATTGAAAAAATTAGTATTTCTTTAAACTTGGAATAATATTTGAATTGCAAAAAAAAGTCTTTCTGTTCTCAGGTTCTAGGTAACCCAGACCCTTCCAAAGAGGATAACTAGGAAAAATACATGTGTAATTATTATGTACGTAAGCTTGTAGGAACTGGACAGCTAACAAGGTCATGCAGAATTATTACTGGGCCAAGACTTGAGAGACAATGGAAATCCAGAGACTTGAGTGAGGCATTTGAGAACAATTGCTCTTGGATTTTCATCATCCCAGAGGCAGTAGGGCTTTAGGGAGGCTGAATGGGTTCATGGGACAAGGGAGGCAAATGTTCATCCAGAGCAGCCGAGAGGTGTGTCTCTAAACTCTAGGGCGTGGTGAGGACCTGATGGGTATCTACCAGGTCTCACCAAGTTGCATCCTAACTTTGAATTAGTCACTCATCAAAATGGATTAAGGAGACTCCCAGGCCTTCTAGGAACTATAAACGTCAGGCAGGAGCAAACAAAAGCCTTCTTTATTTTTTTTAATATTTTTAAAAGATTTTATTTATTTACCTTCAGAGGGGAAGGGAAGGAGAAAAGTATCAATGTATGGTTGCCTCTCGTGAGTCCCCTGCTGGGAACCAGCCTGCAACCCAGGCATGTGCCCTGACTGGGAATCAAACCACGATACTGTGGTTCTCAGGACCGCGCTCAATCCACTGAGCTACGCCAGCCAGGGCCAAAAACCTTCTTTAGAAGAAGATAACACCATCCTAGTCCTCAAGTTTTATCTATAATAATTTTTTTCAAATACAATGTCTGGCATACAATGAAAAATAATCAGGCCTATGAAGAGACAAGAACCTTGATTGGGAACTGCAGAAGTAATAAATGTCAGAAACAGATTCATTTTTGGAAAACAAACAAGTTCCAAACTATATTAAACATTAATAAGTAAAGGATAAATGATGCAATTTCTAAAGTAATAACTAAAGTAAAAATAAAAGCATATATAACTTCTAAGGTTAATAAAGGCAAAAAATTAGAATAATAAGTTTAAAGAAAAGAAATCAAAAGAGGAAGGAAAACATCAAACACATGAAACAAACAGTCGTGTAAAGTATTTAAAATAAAATATATCTGAAATTAGAGTTGATGTTAATGAACTAGATAATTCATCTAAAAAACAAAGTGTGTCAGAATAGATCCCCAAAGAAAGCACAAGCGGACCAATGAAGGAGAGTCCGAGGCCCAGGGGAAGAAGCAAGCAGTCCCCTCCCACAGCTTTGGAACCTTGAGAAACAGATTTCACCTGTTGGGGTCTCTCTTCCCTTTTTGTAAAGTGGCAAGTAGCAGAACTCATTTGTCCAGGGACAGCTGAGCAGTGAATTCACTTAGGTAAGGGTCCTGTGGTAGCGCCCAGCACACAGGAGTGCTTCTCCCTCTTTCCCCTGTGAGATAAACATACTGGATAAGACCAAGTTTTCTTAGAATCAGAAGCGCTTAAAGTGAAGTGCACCTTTAATTTTAAAGTGACTTTACATGATTAGGTCTGCTTAGCTCTGAACAGAAACAGCTACTTTATTCATTGGGTCATTGAAGTACATGGCACGAGGCTTGATGCATAATTTTAAAAATGAATTATATCTTAATATATCCTTAAATATTTTATTGAGATTTTTGGTTGAATGTGAGTAATAAGTAGGATTTTGCTACCTTTGTGTTCATACTTCATAATATAAACATCTAAATTTTAATCAAGCAGTTATTATGCTAATATATTTCATTAACAGTGAATATTTATTTTCTACACCTACACCATCTACAACAAAAACTAATTTAAATAGATTTTTATAGCAGGTCTGTGAAAACTGTATATTCATTAAATTAAGGATCACTTTGCATGCCAGCATATTCTAATTGTACTTTGAAATGATACAAGATAAACAGCAGGTGTATACAAAATATGTTTTTCTTCTGTTGCTACGGCAACATTGTTCTGTCTTTAAAAGAGTGAAACAATGCAGAAACGAGACAAGGTTCTGGATTCAATGAAAAGGTGCCCTTCATATTTGTCATTACAGTGTGGCCAGTGTGATTCTGAATTGTTCTAATATTATATCATCTGTGCTACATTTTATAAGTTTTATTGTCAATAAAACAAGTTCTGTTAGCAAAATTTTGAGCAGTTCTCTAGCTATTTCCACCTCTAATGCACTATTTACCATTTACCTCCCCAAAGGAAATCTGACAAGGCTCTGAGCATTTCTCCAGCTGAGGGTGTAATTTGATGATGAACAAGAGAAAATTGTAAGATTTATGGATTAGATTCCCAAACATGAGGAAGAACTAGGTTGGTAGCAAGATGCCTATTTTCTCTGCTTGTCTTATTCAAGAAATCCTTCTCCGATTATTACCCACCCTTGTTAATATGTACATATTCTTTCCCCCATTTATACAAATTCATTTGTGCTCTCTTTCTCTCTCCCCACTCCCCCGTGCTTCCCTCCCTCCCTCTCTCACTTTCTTGGACCAAACATGGGGAAGATCTTATCAGCGTGGAAAGATACCTTTTTCATGATAGCATATAAATTACCACGTAGTCATTACTTAACTCGTGGGGATTGAGTCACATGGGATAGCAAGAAATATTGGACCTCTCGGAGAGTCCAGAGTGGAAAAACTCTGGCAATCCATGTGTGACTCCAAGTTCTCCTACTGAAAATACCCGTACAACCCGTGACGAGTTTGAGAACCATCTCCTTTGACATTAAAAAGCAGTTACAGGGCTGAGCACTATCAACCAAGAGAAAAGTAGATACACTGTTATTTTAAAAAGTATGTTGTTGGCTAACACCTTTGGCCTTCTTTCCTGAGTGTCCCTTCAGCTGGTTAGTGTTTAGTGAAGGACCTGCTAGACGGGATTGCGAAGAGGTGGCGTAAGGAATCGGTGTGCTGTTACACAGGAAGCAGGTGTAGGGTTAAAGGTCCTAGAACATTTTTTAGAAATGACTTTACCAAGAAAACAAAGAGCTTTCACTAGTGTTATTTTATGTGAGGTTGTGTGAAATTAATAGTTCTTTTCTAAGACAATTAAAATTTGAAATAAACCCAGAATGTTAACTCGACCTCTACACATATTTGTGTAAAGTCTATTTTGAAGATTTATCATCGTATTAAAAGTTCTCCTTTGCTCCAGAAAAGTAAGAAAAGTAAGAAAATAAACAAAGAGAACAACTCAAGCTGCCCTTTACTAAAGTGTGTATAACACTAATAATCTAAGAAGATAAATAGTACATTTTATTATTAAAAGTTAAAAACCTTTAAATGTTGAGTCTCAAACAACACATTACTATAATAATGTATGAATGATAAACCACATCTTGTCTTTATCACAAAAGTTTGAAAGTAAAAATCAAAAATTATGCAGCGTGTTTGGAAGACTTCTCACTTAACATCTACAGTAATAGAAAAATGACCTCGCCTTTGTCTGTGGATTTGGCTGTTTGAGATGAAGTGTAACATGTGACTTAGAGGAGGACGCTATTAATGATACTTCCTCTAATATTTATTAGTTCTCTTAAGTTATTTCATATTTGGAACAAAATAGGACATCTGGAATTAATAAAAACACAAAATTATTGTGATAGTGCTAACAAAGACAGTGATAAGTCCTAGCTAAACTATTTTGTGGCTTAAAGTCCAATAGAAAAAATAATAAAAATATTGACCACAGTCCCTGAAATCCAGGAAGCCATCTTTGAAATGAGTAAAAATAATCTGCAAGAAGAGATAAAGAGAAAACAATGGAAGAAGCAAGGTTTAAATATCTATTTGGTGAATAGTTAACTAAAAATTCCAACTACTGCAATTCACTCAGAACAATTCAGAAAACCCACAACTTAAAAAACATTCTATAAACCATAAAGGAAATTTGACACTTATTTCTTCTAAGCTACTATGGATAAAACTTAACGATTGCTAGAAATATTTTTAAAGTGCTGGGGGGTTGGACATTTTGGCAGTTATTAGGCTCATTAAGTCACGTATTCCCACATAGAAAGTTTGCAAGAAATGAAAAAGAGAAAAGGAAGGTGAAAAGGAAGGTGGTAAAAAGTAAATGAGGTAAGAAAAAAGGTGGAAGAGTGAGAAACAGAGAATGTGGTCCTGACCTCCTGGAATACAACTGGCTCTAGCAGTCCCCTAGATAATCAGAGAAACCTTCAGCAACTTTGATTAAGAAAACTAGAGGCATGAAACAAACAATTACTCATTTCCAAACTGGCCCCTGAATATGAAGAGTAAGGAAAAAACAAAGAAAAAGCAGACCACTCCAAATTTGCAGGTGGCAGATTTGATATGCAAGGAAATTACTTCTACTGATGTACAGGGTTCGCCTTGGGTGACTGCGAGACGAGTAGCTCTCCACATCCACCCTCCAGAATCTTAGTGTGTCTATAGAGGCTTTAACTGAGTTCAGTCATATATGCCATCCATATGGTCTCAGGAGCACACTGCTCTCTCAGGGCTCCGTCCTTGAAATGGCTCCCACTGTAGGAAGGGTGGGCAGGACATACATTCCAAGGTCGTGGGAAGGGGTAAGGAGTGTCAATTGCCTGAGTCTAGCTCACAGGTCAGCTGATGATCACTGCTCTCAATGACTTTCCCCCACAACAATTTGGGAGTTATACAGAAGGCTTAATTATATTCAAATATTTTTAAGTACCACACCTATCTTTATAACAGTAAATTTGAAATTATAACAAAAATCACTTTTTTAGAAAAGTACAAAATTTGTCTCATAAAGAATAAACATTGTTCTCACTATAGCCCTGGCTATAGGTGTGGCTCAGTGGATTGAGTGCAGGCCTGCAAACCACAGGTTCGTGGTTCGATTCCCAGTCAGGGCACATGCCTGGGTTGCAAGCCAGTTCCCAGCAGGGGACTCACGAGAGGCAACCATACATTAATATTTCTCTCCTTCTCTCCTTCCCTTCCCCTCTAAAGATAAATAAATTAAATTAAATTAAATTTTAAAAAAGAATAAACATTGTTCTCACTATGGAAAATAAAGACCACAGATAAACTCTCTTAAAACCATACATAATAATGTAAGGTGTAACTGGCAAGTTCTACCAAACCTTAAGAAACAGATACATCCTGTGTTATGCAAGATATTCAAGAGTAGTGAAATATATGTGCTTTATGTTGAGTTTCAGAAATGCTATTAAAGCTCAAAGCTAAGGAAAAGAGTTTCTAGACTATATACTAAATTTGGAAATTTTCAGGGATATAGTACATGCAACTATGACACTAGCCAATGCCACAACACAAAAAAATGAAAACTACACAGGAATTAATACTGGCAGAAATAATCTTTTCCTATATGCTACTCTATTTAACAAATGTAAGAAAATAATGTGTTAAAGTAGAATCAATACATAGCTAACTAACTAGCTTCGGGATAAGCATAAAATTGGTGAGATTCCTATATAGTAGTAATAAGAATCACTTAGTAAGTATGTTACTTAAAGAAAATCCATTTAAAATAGCAATAAAATATATTTTAAAAAATTATAGTAATACATTTAATGAGAGGGATTTGATGAGACTATAAAACTCATCTGAATGATATTAGAAAGGTACAAAATAATTAAAGATACAGAACATGACCTAGAGAAATATTCAATATTTTAAAGACAAATTCTCCATGCAAATTCATTGAGAACCTGAATAGTTTTTAAAACAAAATTTCACAAATTAAAAACTATGATAACTAATAATGAGAAACCTCATTTAAAACGGAGGCTAGAGAATAGAATTCTCACACTGTGTCACTCAAGGAACACTGCTGGCCCCAACAGAAAAAAAAAGGATCTTGACTCTTCGACAGGAAGTGATACTTACCTAGGCCATCAACAGGAGAAAGAAAAGGTTCTTCTTTGCCCAGTAAGGTTGGGATTTTTAACTAGGTAAGAGTCTTGGTTTATCTTCATGATTTAATGTCTTTAAATAAAAAACTCAATTAATTATTTTATTATTAAATTTTTAGTTATAATTTTAAATGGCAAGGGGACAGGAGAAAATAATATAAAATTAAATCCAGCAGACATTTAATCAACTTAAATATAGTAGAAATTGTATCTTGTTACTTAAAGATATCAGTTCATTTTTCATATAGCCAGCACACAAATCATGTTAAATCCAGGCTGTATTTTCATTCATGGAGACCATTCATAAGTGCTTGAAGCTATTACTTATGTCTCCAATTGGACTATACATGGCACCAGGGAGGCTCTCTTTAATGTTATAACAGAGATTGCTGCAATTTAATAAAGTTAATGAAAATAAACTTGAACCTAAATGACTTTCATCTGTGCTCTGAAAGATGCAAGATAAAAACATACAGTTAAAAATGTTACTTTTGGGGAAAATTGACCATTGTAATATTGTTCAACAGACCAGGACACAAGTATGTCAACCACTTAAAGCAAGCCACTCCCTTGGAGGGCGATGTCCTGAATAGAGGCTGTGCTCTCTGAGGAAGTATAAAGAGGGTGAAATGGCGACAGTGCCAGCACCCTTTGAGGAAGTTACATTGTAATTGTGCAGTATTTTTCCAGGGTTTTGCCAAAGGTTACTGTAAAAATTTCAATTCAAACATATTTAGTTAGGGTATCTCTATCGAGATATGTAAGCAGAATGCCTAAAATCTAGATTTTATAATCTGGGAAGATAGGCCAAGTACAAAACAATTAAGGAACATTAGAAGATAAAATGTTCTCAGTGTTAATTGACGTTCTGAAATATATAAAGCTGTAATAGGTCCAGACTGGAGTGGGTCATTGTTATCTGGAAATATTAATTCATTGAGTAGATTGAAATAAGACTTAAATTCTTATAGTCAAATTATCTACATATATTTTTATCTCTACGTTATCTTGCCAAAGGATATCTGTCTTGAGTTGACTGATTTCAGTGAGTATCAGGGAACTCAAAAAACACTGTGGGTCAGCTCAGAAGATTCCTATCTGAGCTGTATCTACACCTCTCTATGGCTATCGGCCACATTTCCCCTGGGGCATACAGAAAAAATATATAATCTTCCTTTTTATATGATAGTCTTAAAATGCTTGAACACTTTTCCACCTCTGAAGTCTTCTAATCTCCAGGATGATAATCTGCTCTGTCATCTTCCTCAGGTGACAGTTCCTCAGATCTTGATTTGAATCCCTTCTCTGTCCCAGTCACTCTCCTGCCCCACCCAAGTGCTTTGTCCTTCTGTATCTGAACACACTAGTTAAGACTCCCTTTGCTACGATCAACCAAAACAAACCTGAGTTTCATAAGCCCAAAAGTAAGAGGAGAGGCATAATTAGAAGAATGCAAAGGAATCCTTTTTACACCAATGCGGAGAATTCATCTTACCCACAAAAGACTATGTGGAAGGATTGGGGAAACCATCACAAGCCAAAGTCACCCATTTCTCATGCCTCCTTCTGTCTGCATAACAATTCTGTCTTCTTCCTCATTTTCAATCTCCTCCTTCTTTTATATTTGCTTACTGTTTTGTTCTGCTACCTAAACACTAGACTAGAGATTCTCAAAGTTCTAAGTTTCGATATCTCAGGTCAAGATCAACAGGAATTTGTCATGTAACCTTTCCATGAAAAGGATTCTGACATGACCCAGTTTGGATGTGAGGGACAACCTCTTGTCTGCCCAGTGCACTCTGTCCCTCAGGGGCGGGGTTGTCTTGTTCAAAATGACTGCTAGAGGCTCAACCAGGGACTGGGGCGCAGATAATGCAAACAAACCAAGTTGAGCAAATAGCTTGAAATATGAAACTCAAGGCTAAAATATAAAACTCCAGGACTGACATGGATAACACAGTAGCATAACATGATATCAGCAGAGATGAAATTACTGTATTTCATTTTATAGATCAGGAAACTGAGATACAGTATAAGTGAATGTCTTGAAGTTCCATGGTTTTGTGGATTATAACAATAGTCATGTCATCCCCAAAGTAGGGGTTTGGATGCCTGCCACCACCAATAGGCAAATTCTAAAGGCAAAGGTTGCTGAGAAAGGAAAGGTTTTTATTCAAATGTTGCACAGTATGGGAAAATGGCAGACTCTTGTCTCAAAGCCCATCCACTCCAGGAAACCCACAGAAAAGCCTGGGTATCCTCAGTCAGACCAAAACCAAAGCCAGTTTCCAGAGTTTCTTCTCCCATTTAAAGTAACATCCATTAGGAACAGTAGGTGGCAGCCAAGAGGTCACCCAGGCAGCTCTGCTTTTCTCCCAGCTACTGGCAGGCTTCAGACTCCCTCCTGGAACCCGCATGTGGGGCTGGCACCGCCATCAGCCTTACAGCTTCCAAAGTCACAAGGTCCTGCAAATGCACCGGCAGTATGTTTGCGAAATGGGTGAAGACAGCCTCCATTACTTCCATTGAGATTATATTAGTTTTGGGTGTGGGAGGAGCCAGGTGCTTTCTCAAAAGTACCCAATTAACTTCCCAAACTTCTGTGAACTCCAGGAGGGTCCACTCCCAGCATCCCCACCAATCCCTTCTATTCCCCAGGATAGACTGACAGGTTTCTCTGATCCCTTACCTCCCCCTGCCACCATTCTGACCTCTGTGGTGCATGTGCCTGCTTTCCCCTGGTCCCTCCCCAACTCGGGCACTTGAAAGGGATAGGAGGGCTTTGCCCCCTATCCAATTATCTTGTTAGCCTCACACGGGCTCAGTATAATACTTTCTCCTGCCACCATTTTTCCTGAAGGTGGGGGATCTGCCACCAGGAGCAGGACACTCTGCATGGGGGCTGGACCATTCGCAAAGTGCCAGCCTGGTTTACCAGACACCACAACCCTGCCCGCTGCCTTGCCTCACTGCCTTGGGTGGCTCGCATCCTCCTCTGGTGGCCTCTTCTGTACCCCACCCTCTGCGTGCTCCCAGAGGTCTGGCCAAGCTATTGGTATCACTAACACATTTCTTTTGAATCCCACTTTATTCCCCTAGGAAGTTTTTCATGGAAAGATTTTTCTAACAAAATATTTCTCCCACCAAAATCTGAAAAAATAATTACCATAGACCTAATGATGTCAGCCAGAGAAAATAGTCAAACTTTCATATGAAAATTATTTCATGTTGAAATACTACTACCAGAATTCCTACTTGCATTCAAAATGTCAGGTACATGAAACTTTGCCTAACATAACTATGGAACAAATTCTAAATTATTAATATTTTATGTTAAATAATTAATCTTTCTCTGCTATAAACATCTTAAATGAATTACCTAAGAGAAAACCTTCAATAATTTTTGAAAAAAAGAAGGTTAAAAAGATTTTAACCAGCCATTTCTATGCTACTTTTGAATTTGATTTTTAATTTCTTCTTGCATTGTCCTTATTTCCTTACTTTCTGTATTTGTGATATCCTGGATTTTTGGGCCTTGATCCTGGAGGCACTACTCTTTCCAGAGCTAGTTAATTCCTAGAGATAGCAAATTACTCCCCTGCTGGTATGCCTTTGCCATAGAAACCAACAAATCCCAAACCCACAACCTCAACTGTCTCCTTTATCAGCCAATATTCCCTCTACTGTTAATCACCCCAGGACAGGTGCCAAACAATTAGAGCCTACCCCTACAGAATCAACTGAAATTATTCAAACCATCCAACCCTAAACTTGCTCAGCATACCTACCCTACTTCACTAATTCCTTCCTGCAAAACTCAAAAAAAAAAGGCTCTGGATCATAATCTCTCTCCTTCTTCCACCTCCTGATCATCCCTGGTCTTTCCCCGTGTGAAGCTGCACAGCCCGGCATCCCAGCTTAGAGGGGTCTGTGATCATAAACCTCCTCCATCACAATAATTGTTTCCGTGTCTGCAATTGATACGCACTCCCTGCCTACTTTTTGTCTCCACAAAGTCCATTTGTCCAAGTTACCTTTGGTCAGAGTCTGTGCTCAATGTGAGGACCCATTCCCTACCAGGCATTGAGATCGGACAGTAACAATCCAGATACTCTATGTACATCTAGACATTAATATTTTTTCAGTATAATTTCCATTTTATTTTCTCCAAAGAATTTTTCTTTGGTCCTTAAGGACTTAGCTCCTTACACGGTCTTTGGCAGAAATTGTTGGGCAGCATCTGCAGGTCCAAATTGTGCGGGAGGGGGTGGGGTTTGTCTTTCCAGGCTTCACAGGAACAAGTCCCGACTACCTTGCTGTGAAAGGCACAGTGCACACAGTAATGTAGTTTCACATAGAGCTTGAGAAACACATTGGCATCAAAGACACTTGCTTTGGAAATACCCCTCATGCTTGTGGCCTCTTACGTGTTTCTAACCATGAACTTCTTAATGGTCCTGTCCTTGAGCATGCACTGGGCACAGCGGATGCAGGAAATAGGGTTCACATAGTTGTGGTCCTTTGGGTCACCACTGCTGTTCCTTCTTTTCTGGGTCATCTTGGAAGCAAGTACCCAACTGAAGATACTGACTTTTATTTTTGGCAATATTTTCCTCAGTCCTTTTAGCCTCACATTGTTGAGGGGAAAAATCATAGTTTAATCACTCTCTTTTGAATTTTTCCCAAAGTTTTTGCTTAACACTATTAATACTGCTATTTTCCCTTCATAGAAAAAATAAATTACTAATTTTTAAGAAAACTGTGACCCAATAATACTCAGGTAAGTGATTTGCTTATTGTATGCATTGGCTAAAGTAATCTAGAAACAATCTAAATGCTTATTTTTTAAGTCAGTATTTAAATAAATTAGGTTGTCCAAATAATATACTGGGGCCTTGAGGAGAGATGGCATAAGAGTAAGTAAGACAATTTCTATTCTCAGAAATAGAAATAGAAAAATTCTCACAATCAGGTGAAGGCAATAAAATACACAGACATTACTACAATTCAAGACAGGATATAAGGGCAATGAGGTAGATTATAGAGTGCCTGTCGGGGGTAAAGGTATAAAAAGAAGAAGACAACCTGATTTCATACCTAGAAAACCCGAGATAGGGCACTGGAGAGCCATTAAAACCAACAAGTGAGTTTGAGAAGGGGATTGCATAGGAGAGCAGACAACAGCCAGGGTTTTTTGCTACATCAGCAAGAGCTAATCACAAAATCTCTGGGGAGGAAATACCTATTCATGTCCGCAACCAAAACTATAAGTGTAGGAATAAATCTAATGAGAAATAGGAAAGACCTGCTTGAATAAAGCCATAAAACTTTACCAAGGGCCGTAAAATGGAATTGACTAAATGGAGAGATGCCCCAGGTCGTTACATAAAAAGATTCACTATTGCAAAGTAACAGTTCTCCTCAAATTGATTTATTATTCAATATATTCCAATAAAAAGTCTAATCAATTTCTTTTTGGAATTTGACGAATAGATTCCAGGTTTATCTTGGAAAAGATAATACGCAAGAAGAACCAAGAAAATGTCAAGAGAAATAAAAGGAAAAGAAAGGAGAGGACACATTTTTGCCATATATTATAGCATATTCTAAATCTAAACTCTCAATAATTAAAACAGCATGATATTCATGCAGGATTAGATAAGTAGATTAAATTGGGAAACTAAAATATTCCAGACACAGACACCACACGTATGGGAATTGAGTATGTGGTAAAGGAGGCCTTTCATTAGCAGGAAGGATGAACTGTTCCAGTGCATGGTGTTGTCCCTGAACCCACTCTTTTCCCCCATATAAAAAGGCACCGTGCCGGGTGGGCAGATTCCTGGCACGGGAGTCGGAGAAACCTACATTCGAATCCCAGCTGTACGGTTAAAGTGGTATCACCTTGAACACGTTTCCTCAGTTCCCTGAGCTTTCTTTGAAAAATGGAGAAATCAGTCCATGTCATCTATCTCACACGATTGTGATGACAAATACAATAATCTGTGCATGTAAACAGAGCTTGCATTGTACAGGCACACCTTGGAGATACTGTAGTTTCAGTTCCATACCACTGTAATAAAGTGAGTATCAGAAAAGTAAGTATATAAATGAATGAATGAATAAGTAAATAAATAACTTAGGTTGTGACAAAAAGCTATTATCCAACTAAACAAAATATGGTATGTATCATTATTCACTATTACAGAAATATCACTTATACTATCAGAAGTCTGAGCAGCATGTATGGCCTCAGGCACATACAGATTATAAGTAATACGTAACGATGATTATGTAATATATAATTACATTTTATACATATGCTGTTACATGTACAAATTTTTCAAGAGGACTTTAGAAGAAAATGATAGAAGTATCTTTGGAGAAAGAAACTTGAAAGGGATGGGAATAGGAAAAAGAGGGTTGTGGTGTTGTTTATTTATCATTTTAATTTTTTTTGTGAAACTGAATTTTTAAAAACTTGCGATACTTTCATTGTTAATTAGATTTTGTAAAGTCTATCTATTATGCAACATTTTATATTTATTTCTGTTTTCATCCAGATTATTTACAAATCTTCATTTCTTTCCAATCTAAAGTTTTGCATTCACATTTCCCAAAAAAGTAACTTCACAACTTACTAAAATTTGCAAAAATATAATTTTAAAATATATAAATAACATTACACAATTTAATAATATAGTAATAATATATTGTTATAGTAATAATAATGCAGTAATTTAATAATATTAATTACTATAATACTATAGTAAAAATTTTTAATGATATAGTACAAAGAAAAAAACTGTCAACCAAAAATCCCATAATCTGGCAAAACTTATTTGAAAGTGAGGGAGAAATAAATCATGTCCACCAAAGGAATTTGAGAAAGTTTGTTACCACTAGAACGTCCGTGTAAGTAAGTCTCAAGAAAAGCCTGCAGGTTGAATAAAAGAGCATCTGACAGTAGCTCAAGCTTTATGAAAAAGTAAACATCTCAAGAAAAGCAAATACACAGGCAGTTATAAAACCCAGTATTGTTGTAACAACAACTTGTTGCAAGTTGTGTTCTACGTAACTGAAGGTGCTAATACATTTGAAAGGGTAGCACATATGTTGCGCCACACAGTATAGAAAGATGTAACTGTGAGACACCAACAACTGAAAAGGGAGGAGGTGAAGCTGTAACCCAGCAGTTTTTGTAGGCAATTGAAGTTAAGCAGATAGGAACTTGAGAGTTGCACTCTATGTTGTTAAATGTGATCCCTGTGGCAACCACAAAGACAAAATCATGAAATAAAAACAAAGGGAATGAAAAAGAAATGTAAATGTGTCACTAAAAGAAATTACCTAAACACAACAGAAAGCAGCAATGCTGACAATGAGGGACAAAGCAAGCTATAAGGCACACATAAAGCAAATAGTAAAATGACAGAAGTCAGTCCCTCCTTATTAGTAATTACTTTAAGTGTAAATGGATTAAACTCTTCAATAAAAACACAAGATTGGTGGAATGGAAACACGTAATCTAACTGTATGCTATCTATAAGAGACTCGCTTCATTTATTTATTTTGTCAGCTTCATCCACTGTACTGTTGATTCCCTGTAAATTGTTCTTCATTTCAATTAGTGTACCCTTTATTTCTGATTGAAATTTTTTATGCTATTGAGATTCTTGCTAAGTTCCCTGAGCATCCTTATAAGCAGTGTTTTGAATTCTGCATCTAGTAGACTGCTTGTCTCCATTTCATTTAGTTTGCTTTCTGGAGTTTTGTTCTATTCTTTCATTTGGGCCTTGTTTCCTGTCTCCTCATTTTAGCAGCCTTCTGTGTTTTTTTCTGTGTATAGATAGAGCTGCTACATCTCCCAGGCTTAATAGAATGGCTAAATGTAGTAGGTATCCTCTAGGGTCCATGGCACAGCATCCCCTATCACTCAAGATGGGTACTCAAGGTATACCCACCGTGTGGGCTATGTGTACTCTCCTGTTGTAGTTAAGTCTTGATTGCTATTGGCACATCTAGTGTCAGCCACTGCCGGAGTCCTGTCTGTGGTTACACAGCATAAACTACAGAGTGATCTGCAGATGACATCTACTTTTGCTGGGCTTGGAGGTACCCAGGCAAGGCCAAGCTGTGAACCTAGACCAGCTGCTGCTAGTGGTGGGCCTGGGGAAACTTAGTAAGAGGTACAGGGCTCATCGAAGCCAGATGCTGCTTATTTAAGAGAATTTAGGAAAGTCTGAAGCATGATCCAAGACAAGCCATTCATATGGAAAAGACACTACAAACAGCTTGGGTAAATCCAAAAATTGGGTGGGGCAGGGCCTCAGTGAATCACCAGGGTGGGGCAAACTGGTGAGCCAGGTCGATGGAGTCTCAGATATGGTGCTCACCTGCCAATTCTATGGCTCTGTGAGGGAAGGGCTCAGAAAAGTAACAATGACCTCTGCCAGCATCTCCATCTGAAGGAAAGCTGCCTCTCAGCTCTCACCCTGATGCCAGTCAATTCCAAAGGCACAAATAGAATAAAAGTAAGAGAATGAAAAAAAGATATTTCATGCAAATAAATAGTAACCAAAAGAAAGCACGAGTGTGTATAAAAATATTAAACAAAGTATACTTTAAGTCACAATATTTACAAGAAACAAAGGATATTGTATATCAATAGAAGGTTCAATACAGAAAGAAGATATAATAATTATAAATGCTTTCATCATAATAATAGACCATCAAAATATATGAAGCAAAAATTGACAGAATTAAAGGGAAAAATTGATAGTTCTACAGTAATAGTTAGAAATTTTAATACCCTACTCTCAGTAATGGGTAGAGCAGCCAAACAGAAGACAAATAAGGAAACAAAGGAGTTAAAAAGAAGCACAGTTAAGCAACTAAATCCACCAGGCATACACAGAACACGCTACCCAATTAAAGCACACACATTCTTCTCAAATGCATACAGGACATTACTAGAATAGACCATATACTAGGCCACAAATTATGTGTCATTAGATTTAAAAATACAGATGTCACAAATGTGTTCTCTGAGCACTGGAAAATTCACAAATCTGCAGAAATTAACCCACACATGTTTCTTTTATTGAAATCCTCACCCAAAGATATGGTCCTTGATTTGGAGAGAGAAGAAGGTGGCAGAGACAGAGAGAGAGGGAGAAACATCAATCAGTCACACCCCAACTGAGGAACAAAGCCATGATTTAGGTATATCCCTGACCAAGGATCAAACCTGCAACGTTTTGGTGTCTGAAGCAATGCTCCAATCTACTGAGCTACCCGGCCAGTGCTAATCAGCATACTCTTCAAAAACCAATGAATCAAAGGAAAAACTGCAAGGAAAATTAGAAAACAAAAACACAGCACACCTATTCTTATAGAATACAGTGAAAGGAGTGTTGAGGGAGGATTTATAGCTCTTTATTTATTGTTTACATTACAAAACAAGAAAGATTTCAAATCAATAACTGAACATCACAACTTAAGGAACTAGAAAAAGAAAAAACTAAACCCAGAACTAGCAGAAGGAAGAGAATAGTTTAGAACACAGGTAACTGAAATCGAAAATAGAAGAGTAATATAGAAAAATCAATAAAAACCAAAAGTTGGGATTTAGAAAGATCAGCAAAACTGGTAAAACTAGCTAGATTAACTAAGAAAAGTAAAGACTCAAATGTTTACAAAAGCAAAAATGTAAATGGGGACACTACCACTGATTCTACAGAAGTAAGAAGGATTATAAGAGAGTACTCTGAAGAATTATATGTCAAAAAATTAGATAACCTACATGAAATAGACGAATTTCAAGAAACACAAAACCTAGCAAGACTAAATTATGAAGAAATAAAAAATATGGGCACACAAATAACAAGTAGAATATTTAGGGATTGACTACAGAGATGAAGGACCTGCACAGTAAAAACTACAAAATATTGCTCCCTATTGCTGGAAGGGTAAAGTGCCCGGGGTCCCTTCAGGACTCTTGGTTCTTGGGGAGTGACACACATCGGGTGAGGGAAACAGGAGAAGAATTCCCTGGATTCCTGCAGGATTAATTTATTTGAAAGGGAAATAATAGAAAAATATTCAACATTCAAAAGTCTTCTGAAGAAAATGAAGGTGAGCCACAGAACATGCCAAAAGCCGAGAAAGACCAACTTTCGCAAGATGTATCTCAGGAGGCAGAAGGAAATCCTCAATCTTCTGCAAAAGGTGTAAGTCAGGAAGCAGAAGGAAACCTTAGAAATGGGCTGACTCATCCTTGTCCAGGGATTTAAAAAGGACAGTCCTGTTAGGCATTTGGATTGTGAAGAAAGGCTAAGAGGAATAGATGAGTTGGAAAGGGTTAGGGAAGAAATAAGAAGGCTAAGAAACAAGTTTGCGATGATGCACTGGAAGCAAAGACATTCACGAAGACATCCTTGTCCTGTGTGCTTTAGGCTTTGAATTCTTTTTATTTTTTTAATCTGATAGTAAAATCTGGCCCCATAAATATACATATTTATGTATATACATCAAAAACTTAACTGTGCTTATTTCTGTGTGCTGCAAGTTTTTTTCTGCGTATATGTAATTTTTAATGAACACATGTCACAGAAAGAATTTTAAAACTTTAAGGAATTGAATCAAGTAATTTGCAACCAACTTATAAGGCAATGGGAGCACCTCAACTCTTAGTGAAATAACTATTAACCTCAAATGTAAGCCTCATATCACCACTGGATCTCTTAGCCAGAGGAATAAAACTGGCAACTATTACAAAAAATTCACTACAAAATACAGCTGAAAGAAAATAAATAAATGGAAACACATCCCGTGTTCACGGATTAAAAGACTCAAAATTAAGATGTCAGTACTACACAGAGCAATGTACGTATTCGATGCAATCACTATCAAAATCCCAATGATAATTTTTATAGGAATATGAACCCATTCTAAAAGGCAGATAGAATCTCAAGGGGCCCCAAATAACCCAAAGTCATTAAATATAAGAACCACCTAGAGGACTCACACTTTCTGATTTTAAAGTAGAGTGAAATTCACTTACTACAAAACTATAGTAATCAGGACAGCACAGTACTGGAACAGAATAAAGAATGCCCCCCCCAAAAAAAAAACCCTTCACATGTACGGTCAGATGATGTTGATGAATATGTTGGACCAATCAATATGAAGAAGACAGTCTTTTTAACAAATGATGGTGGAAAAACTGCATATCCATATGCTAAAGAATTAAGTCGGACACTTACCTAACACTCCATACAAAAATTAACTCAAAATGTGTCAAAGACATAAATTTAAGACCTAAAACTCTGAAATTCTGACCAGAAAATATATGTCAGAAGTTTTATGGAACTGGATTTGGCAGTGATTTCTCAGATGTGACACCAAAGACAAAGGCAACCAAACAAAAAATAGACAAATCAGATTCCATATAAATTTAAACATTATGTGCATCAACAAACTGTTATCAACAGATTAAAAAGGCAATCCAAAGAATGGAATAAAATATTGTTTAAATCATTTATCTGATAAAGGTAAATATCTAGACTCTACATAGCACTCTCAAAACTCAAAATAAAAAATAAAAATAAATAAAACAAGAAACAACTTGATTCAAACGCAATTCAAAAATGAGCAAAAAAGTTGAAGTTGTTCCTCCAGAGAAGATGTACAAATGATTAATAAGCAAATTAAAAAATGTTGAAGATCACTAACCACAGGAGTAATGCAAATCAAAACTACAATATCTCCCACCCATTAGGATAGTTACTATCAAAAAATCGCCCTGGCTGGTGTAGCTCAGTGGACTGAGCGCAGGCCTGTGAACCACACGATCGCGGTTCGATTCCCAGTCAGGGTACATGACTGGGTTGCAGGCCAGTTCTCAGCAGGGGACTCGTGAGAGGCAACCATACATTGATATTTCTCTCCTTCTCCCCTTCCCTTCCCCTCAAAAGATAAATAAATAAAATCTTTTTAAGAATCAGAAGTATTGGTGAGGATATGGATTGATTAGAATTCTTATGCACTGTTGATGGGGATGATTCAGCCGCTGTGGAAAACAATGGTGATTCCTCAAAAAAAAAAAAACCAGAATTGCCATGATTTAGTCATTCCACATATGAATATACACCCAAGAGAATGTAAAGCAGGATCTTAAAAAGATGTTTGTACACCTGTGCTCATAGCAACATTATTCATAATAATTAAAGTGTGGAAGCAACCTGAATGTCCACTGACGAATGAATGGATAGGCAAAATATGGTGTACACATACAATGGAATACTGTTCAGATGTAAAAAGCAAGGACACGTGGACATGCTGCAATATGAATCGACCTTTATGAAAGTATGCTAACTGAAATAAATCAATCACAGAAAGACAAATACTCTATGATTCCACTTATGAGTTAATTAAAATAGTCAAAATCATAGACAGAAAGTAGAAGGTGGTTGCCAGAGACTGAGAGGAGGGTGAACAGTGGGTTATTGTTTAATGTGTGTAGAGTTTCAATTTTACAAAATGTAAAATGTCTGGAGATGGATGGTACTTATGGTTGTACATTATTACGAATATATTTAATGCCAGTTAAGATGGTAAATTTTTTGTTATGTGTTCTTCACTACAATTTTTGTTTAAATTGGAAGAAAAATACAAAATGAAATTTTGATAGGGTTTGGTTGTACTAGTGTATGTATTTGTCAAAACTCAGCAATTGTATGTCTAATATTTGTGTGTCATTGTTACATAAATTTTACCCCAAAAGGAGAAACTGTATTAAATACTGAACTCTGGTTAAAGGGGTGTATGCTGAATTATTTAAATAGAAATACACTAACATTTGCAATTACTTTGAAATATATAAGAAAAATCATAGAAATAGAAGGGTGGATAGAGAGATGCATAGATGCATGGATGTGCGATAGAGTAAGTACAATGTCCAGCACACTGCGAAAAGTAGAATCTAGGGTTTGGGTGTGTGGGTGTTTAGTATAAAATTCTCTCAACTTTGCTGTATGTTTAAAATTTTAGGAAAAATGCATTTATTAAAAAGCAAGTGGAGTCATTCAAACATATGAGCAGTTTGGTGTTATTTAGTTTATAAGTAAATAGCTCTTCATATTTTACCAGTTACTGGAGTTGGTTTATAACAGAGTACACTCATCAATTTTATAATCATAAATCATTTCATAATGATACGGAAAGTGCTCTCTATTTAAGAAGTCATAAAAAAGTATGGTATATTTGGGAGACACTGTCATCCATAATAAAATTAAAGTATTGGCTCCCAAATAGTAAATTTCAATTATTACAAAAATTCTGTTTTGGCGAAACAGTCCCTTCCTTGTAATAGTGACTAGATGATGTTTATTTCCAAATAAGAAAATGTTTGGATATTAATCAAATCATACACATAGAAAGCTTAGTTGATTTTCTTGTTTTTCAGAACACAGACTTCCTTAATTTGTTTACATGTCTAATAAATTCAGCCATTAACTTGTCTATTTGTTTCTAATCTTCTGAAAGGGTATGACAAATTATAATGTAATCTATTTCAATATTATGAATTGGTCCAAATGTACATTAAATTGGTTATGAAAACTAAGTATTCAATGTCTAATTTGGTATCTTTCAGATACAAGGACAATTTTAAAAGTAATTTTGCAGTGGATCTAATGAATTCTGGTAGTATAAGTAATGGAAATGTAATATATTTTAGCTGGTCCTCTTCATTATCATTTGTTCAACTTTTTAAAATGAAATTTATGACTTCGAGTGAGGCTGCTCTCTTTAAACAAGTGATGAGTTCTTTCTAAGCTTGTGAGCAAAGAACAGTAATAGATGGGTACAAGTAATCCAAGATAGGAGAACTGATGAATGTGGGTGGAGGTGATGCTAATTCCACAGCCCAAATAGTGTGTTTACAAGTAGAATGCTTTCAGATGACTTGCAAAGCTAACTAAAGATTCCCCTAGTTTCATTTTCTCAGTGCTCTGCAGTAAAATGCCTATTAAAATGCCTGCAGCATTTTATAATTTTACTTTCCATTAGAAACAAAAGCATATGCATGAATTTTCATTTACTTGAATTTCTTCACATGATGTTTTAAAAAAAGTAGACCTATGGTTTATTAGCTGTGTGAGCTTTAAAAAGGCATTTAATTTATCTTGGACTCATTTACTCCACCTTTAAAATAGACACAATAAATAATAATATGAGAATTTGATGAGAAAGTGTATATTACATACAAATACTTGCAAGCTGTGGAGTATACAAACATGAATTCATGCTATTATCTGTGGCTTTTTACACAGCTGAGCCAAGGGCTATAAAAAGAATATTCTCTAGTATAAAACAAGGCTCCTGATAGAAAGAATTGGGCTGTCCAAGAAAGTCATTCTCTGTTTAAGTAACAATGAAAGACCCATTTTTATTTTCATCAATAATCTTATTGAACAACATATTCACCATTTGTTCTGCTACCTCTACCATCTTTCAGGAAACTTCATAATTCCATCTTCTCAAAACTTTTTATCTTTTGAGCAAAGAACTGTTTCAGGTGTCTTTTACACTCTTCCAGAGAGTTGAATTTTTTCCATTAAGAGAATAAATGGAAATCCAAAGGTACCATGTCTGGTGAATATGGCAGATGGATGGAACTTCCCAGACAGTCTGTAACAGTTTTTGCCTGGTCATACAAACATGCAGTCTTGCATCATAATGGAAGATTACACATTTTCTGTTGACTAATTCCAGACACTTTTCACAGAGTGCTGCTTTCAGTTGGTCTAATTGGGATTGGTACTTGTTGGAAGCAATCATTTGTTTTTCCAGAAGGAGCTCATAATGAAGGACTCCCTTCGACCCCACCGTGGATACAACATCACTAGTCGGTTACCCTGAAGGTTAAGTGATATCCAGATAGCTGAACTGGAGCAACTTCTGGGAACTCAGACACAGAGCACAAGGACCAGCATTCCCTATAAGACTAAAAGACTGTTGAGAAGGAAGAGGTAAAGTTGGAAGATAGAATACAAACCTAACAGTGATGGAAAGGGAACACAAACAGCATGTGCTAGGGGGTGGGGTACCTCTGCAACTGGGGAAAGAGATATATACATTTTAGTAACAAATTGTTACAATAAAAATATAACCAATTAAGAACTATGAGAACTGAAAACCAAAAAACTGGACAAAGATTTCAACAATGGAATTTATTTCCAATGAGAAATTTATGAGTACTTTGCCATTGATCAATTCTTCTGATTTCGATTGAACTGTGAAATACACCGACAAAAGAATTAAGGGGGCTTATGAGGCATCTTGTGGTGTTCCCCACACCCTTGGAGTTGGCACAGCTCACAGTGATCTGCACCTTTTCATCATTGCAGAAAACTGGTAAAAATGTGTGTATTTCTTGCTTACAGAAATGCAAATGAATTTTGTCTAGAGGAGATAAGTTGATTCTTCTTCCAAGAAGTCACTTTTTCAGCTATTTTAAAAGTGAATTTCAGAATTTCTGATCACCTAAGTAGATGCATCTGCTCTTTGCATTCTCCTTTGAATTAGAAAAGTTTTTAATACTTTACTAATTATCTTGTGTATCAATTTCCTGGTACTATGGTAATGAAGTACCAGGAGTTTGGTGGCTTAAAACAACACAAATTTATTCTCTGACTGTTAATGGAGGCAAGAAGTTTGAAATCAAGATATCAGTAGGGCTGAGCTGTCTCTGAGTCTCTCGGGGAAGATCCTGTCATGAATCAACTGACTTCGAGTGGTTATTGATGATACACGAACTTAGTTTGCATCTGCACCATTCAGCCTTGGCCTACATGGTCACACGGCCTTCTCCACTGTGTCTCTGGGTCCCTCAGTCTTCACAAGCCCTTCATATAAGGAGAGTAGTCATTTGATNTGGTGGCTTAAAACAACACAAATTTATTCTCTGACTGTTAATGGAGGCAAGAAGTTTGAAATCAAGATATCAGTAGGGCTGAGCTGTCTCTGAGTCTCTCGGGGAAGATCCTGTCATGAATCAACTGACTTCTAGTGGTTGTTGATGATACACGAACTTAGTTTGCATCTGCACCATTCAGCCTTGGCCTACATGGTCACACGGCCTTCTCCACTGTGTCTCTGGGTCCCTCTGTCTTCACAAGCCCTTCATATAAGGAGACCAGTCATTTGATTGAGTGCCAAGCCTAATCCAATATGACCTCATCTTACCTTGATTCTGTCTCCCAACACCCTGTTTCCAAATAAGCTAACACTGACAGATTCAGAGGGTTAGGACTTCAGCATACTTTTTTGGAGAGTACAGAACATTAATTAACTCTTTAATTAATGAATTAGGGAAAACCTATAAATGTGCTCATTTTATCTTTTGTGAGAGTCATGGTTTTGCCTTTGAAAAAGCTATATTTCAATAAAACTAACATTTTATAAAAGAAACGCATCCCACTCACATTATATATATTTAACAGCTAAAATCTAAACTGCGGGCTTTCTGAGGACAGGTTTATTGTCCTTTCTTGCTTCGTCCACAGTATATAATATGTTTGGTACTATAGTATCATTTGACGAATGTTGGATTTAAATCAAAATACGGGTATTTTAGTTCATCTCCATGTGTTTACTTTGCAAACACTCCATACAACGCTGTCGGGCATCCATTAGCCGTTTCCCTTTCTCTGTAACACTCAACATGAGAAGGGAGGGTTGTTCAGGATGTCAGGGGGCTACTGCAGGGCTCCGGCTCTGCATGGCAGGGCCTGGATCACATCCGAGTGGAGGACCTGGGTAAAATGCCAGAGAAGCATATTCAGAATTCGGAGGTAAATGCTCAGAAAGGCGAAGGAAGAATCCAGCATGACATCGATGTCTGGAAAAATTAAAACAAACATAAACTATCACTTTGATGTTCTGGGAAGTTAACCTTCCAGTAATGGAGGAAGTCCGCAGTCTGAGAAAGACTGATAAAAGAGCCCCTAACATTCTCAATCCAGAGGCTCTTGGAACCAGCCTCTCCATAACATTGCATGTAATTTGACTTTCAGAGAAGGTAGGTAGCCAGGTGATACAATCCAGATAGTGAGAAAACAAGGCATCTTGACTCTCAGTACATTCATCTCCCACTAAACTGTGATTTCTCCCCCAGGAACGTACCTATGAGTTTCGAGCTGTTAACAGACTTCCTTCACATCAACTCCTGCCACCAATAATAAAGAGAACACCAGAAACAGGTAGTGCACACACAGATGGGAATGCTGTGTTAGTGACATGTTTTCCTAGATGGCTATTTCAGTAGTGGAGTCATTCACTGCCCCCCTCTGTATTAGGTAAGCAGGCGTTCACCCATCACCTCTCTGTTGTCCTGGGTCAGTGGAGAACACTATGGGAATCCTAACATCTGAGGTTGTAGTGGTCATGCTCTCTTTATCTTTTCAGATCCATGCTCCGCCCTCTCTCTGTCTTGCTGTGTGCCCCAAGCAGTAGACCCTTAGAGCAAGGATCCCCACCCAGGCTGCACAGCAGGAGGTGCGGTGAGATGGGGTGGGGTGGGGGGTGAAGCTTCATCTATATTTCCAGGATCTCCCCATCACTTGCATTACTGTCTGAGCTCTGTCTCCTGTCAGATCAGCACCACATTAGATTCTTATAGGACAGTGAACCCTACTGTGAACTGTGCATGGGAGAGATCTAGGCTGCACACTCTTTATGAGAACCTAATACCTGGTGATCTTAGGTGGAGCTGAGGCAGTGATGCTTCTGCTGGGGAGCAGCTGCAAATACAGATCATCATTAGCAGAGATGTTTGAGTGCACAGAGACCATAATAAGTCGATTGCTTGCAGACGCATATCAGAACACTACCAGTGAGTGGCAAGTGATAATTAAGCTACATCTAGTGGTGAGCTATAAAGCCATCCCCCCAACCCCAGCCCATAGAAAAATTGTCTTCCATGAAACTGGTCCCTGGTTCCAAAAAGTTTGGGGACTGCTGCCTTAGAGAAGAATGTATCCCCCAGATTTCTTGTTTTCTCGTTTCCAATGGATTTTACCAAAGGAAGGCATGGGCAAAAGATCCAAGACAGAGTGGAGAAAGGCTGGGGCATTGGGGTCATTTGTTCCTGTTTCCTTTTTCTGTAACCACACCACTACCCTCCCTCCCACATACACGCACACATATGCACATGTACCAGGTCCATGTTTTCTGGCATTGCCTGCATTCTTTCATGACAATGGCTCCTCAGAGGAGGTCCTTTATTCATGGCTCTCTGTAGCAGGCATCAGCACACTACTTCCCCCCTGTCCTTCAGGCCTGAGGATGATAACAACATCCAGTGTTGAGTGCCCGCGGTTGCCTCCATCTCAGCCTTGGCTCCCTTGTTGCCCACACATCTGTAAGCAGTCCTTGACAAAGAGTCTCAATTGGGCCATCTGAGTGGAGTTCTGTTTCATGCTGAAACACCGACTGGCACAGCGGTTATTCAACAAAATTCAAAGTCTGTCAGCCCTGAATTTATATATAACTTAAATACACATGCCATAATGATAAATCATTTAAAACTAGCCATTTATAGCATAAAAGGTTAAAAGACTAATGTTTTCAGGTGGATTTAATAACAAAACCTTGAGGCTTCTTTCTTATTTTATATATATACATATATATATACACACACTTTCCATGTTCACCACATTCTTGTTGCTTTCTAAAATCCTTTTTCTTCTTTTCATGACATCTTGATGAATCATAAATCTAACATTATTAGAAAGAACTTCAGTATACCAGGAGGTCTAATAATAGCATTTGCAGTAGTCAAGAATTATGCAGGACCTTGAATCTTTTAACCACGCAGTCACACATAGCACTTTCCGTAATTGGTTGGAGGACCACCCGGACTTCCAATTTCCCAAGTAGTAACTGTTTAGAAAACTGCCTATGTATCCACAATATGCATTTCTGGAAATAATATTAGGTAAAAGTATCTATAAAATATTTAGACATGGAAACTCATTTTTCACAGCTGACCCCTCTAATATATAAGTCCCTGAAGTCTCTTGTCAGTTAGAAAATCAACAGACCTCTACTACATTCATTTGCTTTTTCTTTTAAAGGAACAAGCTTTGTTTCTCAATGTTTAATGTGGATTTAGTGCTAAAGTTAGAAAAAACATGCCCCATGGGGAAGTTAACCAGAAGAAATGACTAAATAAAAAATGGAATCCAAAAATTTTTTTTACTTCACTTCTTTCTAACTTCTTGGACAAGGGTAGAGGACATTATCCTGCAACTGGAACAAGAAACCAGAATTTTTATCCTGACTCTTTCCTTAACTCTAACAATGTGTAAAAAACAGTTTTTCTCAGCTAGTATTTTATCTGAGACATTTGGATAAGAAGTTCATTTGGATCCCTTTAGTTTTTGGATTCTGTATTCTGTCCGTAAATTGACATTTTTCCTTTTACCCTCCCAGGAGGACAGTCTAAGGGGCTCTGGCGCACAGGAGGAAACTGCCTAGCAACAAGGCTAGGCAGTTTGACTGACAGGCATTGACATCAATGTCAATGACATGACATTGACATGTCTCTTCAGTTTTTAGTGCTTCAAGTAACTACACTCACTCCAGCAGTTAACACCCTTCCCTCGGATGGTTGTGGGCGGCCACATGTCACAAAACGGGAGAGGAGAGAACATGCGGCATCTCTAGCTTTAGCTTCATTGTGAAGATCTTCCTTAGACTGGTTCTATTCCCTCTGCCTTTTAATAATCAAGAGGGGAGGCTCTGTCTACTATCTAATGGGCCTCTGGGGAAATACGCACAGATATCTTTAGACTGTTACCTGGATCTCTGTGATATCCAAGGGGATTTATGTCCACCTCTTACCTCATAAAATATAATTACTTTACCATCCTCTAAACTTTAGTCCCTCCAACATCTGGTAAATTTTCTCTCAAAACTGCACTTTTGTGGGGTTTTCAACCATTACTTGAGCTCATTTAGTCATGTGTTATCCTTCATTTTTATTGTCTCCAGCTGGTCCCTGCGGAGCCAACCATCTCTTCCAGTTGCTTTGGCTGCCATCTGCAGGTGGAGTGTCAGGGGCCTCCTTTTCAATCTTGCAGAGATAGACCTTGCTATTAGGGACTTCAAGGAACACTAGCTTCTAGCCTCTGGGGCCTGCTGGGGTAAAAGTTCAGGGACTGCTGAGATTTGGAAGGGGAAAGGGAAATGACACACAGCCCTATCTCCACGGGTATCCTCGTAAGATGATCAGGGCTCAGTTATCTTCACGTTTCCTAACGGCATTCTTTCTGGCTCATTAGTCTCCCCAGACCAAACATACCCCCAAAATGCAATAGGAATGTTAAGGAGAATCTGTTGGGTCTCCATGGAGCAGTAGAGCATCAAGAATTTCAACATTAAATTAATTCTCCTAGTGTGCCACAGACAGGGGCTATAGACCTAACAATTGGCATGAAGGTAGCCATCTCTCTCTCCTTTCTCCTTCCAGCTACTCTGGTACTCAATTTCTCTTTTTCCCTCTCTTCTTTTTTCTTCCTATTTTTCTTTCCCTTCCTCCCTACTGATCTCATATTCCAAACCCCTTTCTCAGGAAACCTGCCATGGTTTGCCTTCTCTTTTGTCATATAAACTCAAGCTCTCTACTCTTCACATGAAAAAAAAAGATATATTCCTGCCCTGGCCAGTGTGACTCTGTTAGAGCATCACCCTGGAAACCAAAAAGTCAGCGGTTCAATTCCTGGTCATAGCACTTACCTAGGTTGTGGGTTTGATCCTCTGGGGTGCATGTGGAGGCAACCAATCTATGTTTCTCTCTCACATCAATGTTCCTCTCTCTTCCCCTCCCTCTGTCTCTAAAATTAATAAACATATCCTCAGGTCAGGATTAAGACATATATATAATATGTACAATAATATATGGGTGTATGTGTGTATATTTACACACATATACACCCCCATATATTTACACACACACACTATATATATGTATGTATATGTATATATATATATATATATAGTCTGTTCAGAAAAAGTCCAGCCATTGTTAATGAACAAGAATGGTTTGTGCAACATCTATGTAACCTGGCAGCCAAAGAGAGTGGACTGGAATGCACATGTGTGAACAATGATGATTTCACTGTACTAGTCGGTGGGCGCAGTAGACACTGTTGAGAGAGCATGTGTCCTGTGTGGCAATTGCATTCAAAATGACTAATGCCAATTTGACAAATCTGCATCAAATTTTGTGTTAAGTTTGAACATTCCTCCATGGAAACTATTCAGTGATTCAGGAGGCTTTTGGCAATGAGTGCAGTACTAACAAAGTATGGCAGAAATGCTTCAAAGATGGTCAAGAATCTGTTGAAAATAATCCATGTTCCAGAAGGCCTGCAATGAGCAGAGCACCCGAGATTGTTGAATATGTACAGGCTGCAACCAACAAAGATTGATGACTGATGGTGTAAGAACTAGAAGCTGATCCAGGGATTCCAAAAACTACTGTGTCTGAGATTTTCACATAGGATCTTGGCACAAAATGTGTCATGACAAAATTCATTCCATGGCTTCTGCTACCAGAGCAGAAGGAACATATTCTCTGGTATATATTCAAACCTCTACCAGTGAACCATATTTCCTCAAGAAGGTCATAATTTTAAAGGGGACTGAGGTGTCATTGTCCTATGCACAATGTTTCTTGTATCTTATAGCTTCTTCAGTAAATGTTTCTATTTTTATAGTACCTGGCTGGATACTTTCTGAGCTCCTATTAACACCCAAGCCCTGGGTGAAAAGACCTCTTTTCCCAGCTATTGGGAATGAGTGAGGTGGGGTGCAGGTGGGTTCCTTCTCACTCCCAAATCTCACACCCTCCTACAAGTAGGTGACGAGGTTTCCTTTCTTTTGTTTTTTTTAGATTTTATTTATTTATTTTTAAGGAGAGGATAAGGGATGGAAAAAGAGAGGGAGAGGAATATCCATCTATTGCTTCTCCCATGTCCTCACCCAGGACCTGGCCTGCAACCCAGGAATGTGTCCTGACTGGGAATCGAACCAATGGCCTTTTGTTTTGCAGGATGACACCCAATCCACTTAGCCACAGCAGTCAGGGCCAGTGAGGAGATTTTCAACTGATTCCAACACATTGTGTCTTTTATTACTGTTCCCCTATGACACATGAAGCATAACGGAGACCAATATTCCAGATTCTTCAAAAACAAAGGAAAAAAAGGTTTTCTTGATGATAATGGAATTTTTATTAAGCTCACAAAAATATAATGTTTTGTAATTCAAAACCAGAAAAATTTTTAAATCTTATAAAACCTGCAGCTAGTCATTCACCTTATGAAGATGAACGTATAGAGGATAAAAGCAGACTTTGTCTTTTTTTTTTTAATTTTTTTAATTATTTTTCAAGTATAGTTTTCTGTCTATTACTCCCATCCCAT